>NC_052167.1:27982520-28045677 GCF_902713615.1 Scyliorhinus canicula
GCTCTCTGACCCTGTCAGCTCCGACCCTGGCTGCTCTCCGACCCTGGCTGCTCTCCGACCCTGGCTGCTCTCCGACCCTGGCTGCTCTCCGACCCTGTCAGCTCCGACCCTGGCTGCTCTCCGACCCCGTCAGCTCTGACCCTGGCTGCTCTCCGACCCTGTCAGCTCACGACCCTGGCTTGCTCTCCGACCCTGGCTGCTCTCCGACCCTGTCAGCTCTCCGACCCTGTCAGCTCCGACCCTGGCTGCTCTCCGACCCTGTCAGCTCCGACCCTGTCAGCTCCGACCCTGTCAGCTCCGACCCTGTCAGCTCCGACCCTGTCAGCTCCGACCCTGGCTGCTCTCCGACCCTGTCAGCTCCGACCCTGGCTGCTCTCCGACCCTGGCTGCTCTCCGACCCTGTCAGCTCTGCTCTGGTCAGTAAAGAGGGCAATCCGCTGTTGGTCACTTTCCTCAATTGGAAAGGGTAAATCCTAGCTTCTTGAGTAAGTTTACAAAACGTGACTTGGAACTTACTTTGAAACTACGATGCTCTTTTAATTTGGGGATTCCCCTCACTATTACCCACCCAATTTTGACATTCAGATGAAACATACTGTACGACGGTTTGAGCTGTAGCAGCCAGATTATTCTTCCCTCTAATAATTTGGAGTCTCAGTCCATTTCGCTCTAGATTTCGTCTTTGTCCATGGTTCGCCAGCGAGGTGCAGTAAACCCAGCTATGAACATCTCTCAATCCTTTTCCGCACCTTGTTCTGGAGCCTATCTGGACCCCAGGTACATGGGTGTAGCTTCAGAGTTTTCAATACTACCTCCCTCTGCTTGCGAGAGATCTCCCCCATCGATCCGGCCAGTGCATCGTCATGTTAAAAAGTCCCGTGTGGTCTAAAGTGAAGAAATATTGTCTCTGAATTATTACGTAAGATAAAAGAGTCTGTTTAGAAATTTGGGAATATCGCTTTTGTCGGACATTTGTCCCCGGAACCTGTTGTGTTAGTGTCTCTGTATGATCAGCCGCGATTTGAATTTTTAAAAAGAAGATTGCTTTCCCTGAACTAGTTAATGCATGAAACACTGTCTCCCTCCGACTGTGAAGCTGATCTCGGAGCGTTACCTGCGGGTTTGGGTGCCAGTGGAGGGGGTGAACCCCTGGTGCTGAGAAAGGTCCCTCCAGCAGCCCCTGTCCCCCTCACCTCCCCCTCCTCCACTTTTAACAGGATTCCGTCTATCTCCAGCTGAGTGGTGACCCTTGCCGTTGCTCAGATTTCCACTCTTGCGTCCTGGTAAATGTCCCCTTGTCCCATGTACCGCTCAGCTTTGCAACAGGAAGCCTATAATCCTCTGCACTAAGATGAATTGAAGAATTCTATGTTATAACCTGATATTACTCTGCCACATTATAGCTCTCGTTTATGCAATATGTGCCTTGTGTGCAAAGTACTAATTTAGATTTGATTTTGCGTTTCTAGGATTGGAAACAAAGGATATAATCTTTGTCTCTGCACTTTGAATGTGTTTATAAATGTGCTGTGTCCCCACTGGACCTCAACCTAACATATGGCCATAAATTAATATTTTCCTCCCCAAGTTATAGATGCCAAAGTTAAGCCTGTGATTTTTCCGCACTTCAGTTTGCTCAGTTTTAATTTCTTTCACTCAGGCGGCTCTTGAGCTGTTCTGGAACAATCTCTCCGGACTGGGGTGGGGCGAGAACTTGGAAAATAAAATGTTGGCCGGTGTCAGCGGGACAGGAGTCGCTGTGTTTGCTCGCCGGTGACCCCTGCTGGAGAGTCCCGGCAGGGACAGGATTTAAGCTTCTCTGCGGGGAACTCTGATGGAGAAAGAGCCTGGCGGTGCCGATCGCTGCCCAGGCTGCGAAACCTCGGGCCTGTCCCCACTCCCTGCAGTGAGCCTCGAACCCACCCCAAACTGTCAGCCGCATTGACCAAGTCTAAATGTGCGGAAACCTCCAACTCAGCAATGTTCACGTTTTCTGCTTTACAATTATGTTGCCAATATTCTCAGTGACGTTTAAAAATTTCAATGTGAGCAAGAATACAATCACTGTAAAAAATGTTCCCGGGATGCCAAGTGGTCTCTGTCTTCATAATCTCTCAAATTCCCAGTCCTAGATTTTGCCAATAGTTACATTAATGACATAAAAATAAAACATCAGTGATTTGAAGCTTTGGTGTGGTTCCTATTGTTCCTTTAGCTGTGCAACATGGGGGGGCGGGGGGGGAAATATCTGATAATTCAGGAAGTTGCATTGAGCGGACAGTGCAGAAACCAGTCGGTCAGCTCTCAGCGGTTCAGGAAATGGTCCCCTCGCCCCTTCTCATCTCGATCAGCATCACTTTCCCGTCCTTTCTCCCTGGACTGTTTATCTTGCTTCCCCTGAAATGCATCTACACCTCAACCACGCCCAGTCTAATCACTCCTCTGGCTGACCGGGTTTCTCCTGAATTCTTCATTGGATTCAGTAGTGACGGTTTTAACTTGTGTGTGTGTGTCCCCCTCCCATCTCAGTATCTGGGTTCCTAGCCGACCTCAGCAGATGGTTGAATTTCAATTTTTAAAAATAATCTGAGATTTAAGTCTAATGGCGACCATTGTCGATTGTTGTAAAAAGCCACCTGGTTCACTAATGTCCTTTAGGGAAGGAAATCTGCCGTCTCTACCCGGTCTGGCCTACATGTGACTCCAGACCCACAGCAATGTGGTTGACTCTTAATTGCCCTCAGGGATGGACAGTAAATTTTGGCCCCACACGCGACGCCCACACCCCATCAACAAATCCTGAAAAAAAACATCATGCCCTTTCCCAATATGAAGACCTGTATCAAATCACCTATTTTTTTATTCACTCATGGAATGTGGGCATTGCTGGTTAGGCCAGCATTTATTGCCCATCCCTAATTACCCTTTAGAAGGTGCTGGTGAGCCGCTGCAGTACTTGAGGTGTAGGTACATCCACCGTGCTGTTAGGGAGGGAGCTCCAGGATGTTGCCCTGGCGACAGTGAAGGAACGGCCGATACATTTCCAAGTCGGGGTGTGGAGGGACTTGGAGGGGGACCTCCAGGTGGTGGGGTTCCCAGGTATGTGCTGCTCTTGTCCTTCTAGATTGTACTGGTCGTGGGTTTGGAAGGTGCTGTCGAAGGGGCTTTGCCGTGTGTGTTGCAGATGGTAAACACGGCTGCTCCTGTGAATTGGTGATGGAGGGAGTGAATGTGTGTCGAGAAGAGAGCCTGCCTTTCCTAATGGTTCTAACCTCCCAGTTCTGATATCACCCTGGTGAATAAATGCCTTTACATCCTCTTTATAACATGGAGACCTGAACTGTGTATAATATTCGGGAGGTCCTATAAAGATTAATTTTCTCTGATTTTTGATTTTAATCCTTCTGGAAATGGACTCTTTGTTTGCATGTTGTAATGACTTTATCAACCTGTGTTGTAACTTGTAGTGATGTGTGTGTCTTTATCCCCCAGATCGTTCTGTTCCTCTTCCCACTTCCACCCCCTTTTCCAAAGAGTCTGTTCTTTCCACCGGAATGTTGCACTTTACAATTAATCACGTTTAAATTCAGTTGGCAATTACATGTCCACTCTCCTGTTCTCCTCTTTCTTCCCTCGACAGAAACCTGATTCCAGGGGCAGGGTACATGTGTGAGCACAGGCTATTCGGCTACGGAGGAGTCACTTCAGTGTCTCATCCCCTCTCGGCACTGATTGTATCTGCAGACACACATTTTTTAAAAATAAATTTAGAGAACCCAATTCATTTTCCAATTAAGGGGCAATTTAGCGTGGCCAATCCACCTACCCTGCACATCTTTGGGGTTGTGGGGGCGAAACCCACGCAGACACGGGGAGAATGTGCAAACTCCACACAGGCAGTGACCCAGATTGAACCTGGGACCTCGGCGCTGTGAGGCATCAGGGCTGACCCACTGCGCCACTGTGCTGTCCCCTCTGCAGCCAAACATGATGCAGCCCAATAGGTGACCAGTATTCCTCAGCACAAATCAGTTTACACAGAACGTCTGGCACACGTGCATGTAAGATTTGATGTTTTGAGTCTGTGCAGAATGAGCTGACCCCCGACCACCCCCACCTCCAACCGTGGTGTGGGGAATTAGAGATGGGGGTCAGCTCCTCTCCCGTAAGCGATCGACATTCCTGATTCTGGGCTTGGTCAGAACGAGACCAAAACGTGCTGCGATGCACCATGTAGTTGAGTGGCTTACCAAACTGACTCTGTTCAACTTAGAGGAGGTATAGCAGACGGGCCGTGTCCCGAGGAAGCAAAGAAATAGGTACACAACAATGATGAAAAGAACAAAAATAAACCACTTGTAGCCGTCAGGCTTCTGCATTTGTCAGATCCTGTGTAACGTGTCATGCGTAATGTGTAGGGGTTGGTTTAGCACACTGGGCTAAATCGCTGGCTTTTAAAAAAAGCAGACCAAGGCAGGCCAGCAGCACGGTTCAATTCCCGTACCAGCCTCCCCGAACAGGCGCTGGAATGTGGCAACTAGGGGCTTTTCACAGTAACTTCATTGAAGCCTACTCGTGACAAGTTATTTTCATTTTATGTCATGCCCAAGTAACAATATCCCTATCCATCTCCTTTGTGCAAGTTTCTATGCGGTTAGTAAAATGTTTAAATTGTACGGACTTCAATTGCGTGTCTTCCACAGATATAGGGACAGGAGTAGGCCATTCAGCCCCTCAAGCCTGTCGCACCATTCAATGGGATCGTGGCTGATCTGTGGCCTAACCCCATATTAGGGATTAACCCCTGACCCCAGGGCAGCACGAAAGCACAAGTGGTTAGCACTGTGGCTTCACAGCGCCAGGGTACCAGGTTCGATTCCCCGCTGGGTCACTGTGAGGAGTCTGCACGTTCTCCCAGTGTGTGCGTGGGTTTCCTCCCACTGTCCAAAGACGTGCAGGTTAGATGGATTGGCTATGCCAAATTGCCCTAAGTGTCCAAAAAGGTTAGGAGGGATTATTGGGTTACGGGGATAGGGTGGAAGTGAGGTCTTAATGTGGGTCGATGCGGACTCGATGGGCCGAATGGCCTCCTTCTGCACTGTATGTTCTATATTTCTGCCTTTGGCCCATATCCCTTAATACCTTTGCTTAACAAAAATGTATGCACCTCAGATTTAAAATTAACAACTGATCTCACCTTTGGAAAAGATGCAAAGGAGATTTACCAGGATGTTGCCTGGAATGGAGAGTAGGTCATACGAAGAAAGGTTGAGGGTGCTAGGCCTTTTCTCATTAGAACGGAGAAGGATGAGGGGCGACTTGATAGAGGTTTATAAGATGATCAGGGGAATAGATAGAGTAGACAGTCAGAGACTTTTTCCCCGGGTGGAACACACCATTACAAGGGGACATAAATTTAAGATAAATGGTGGAAGATATAGAGGGGATGTCAGAGGTAGGTTCTTTACCCAGAGAGTAGTGGGGGCATGGAATGCACTGCCTGTGGTAGTAGTTGAGTCGGAAAAGTTAGGGACCTTCAAGCGGCTATTGGATAGGTACTTGGATTAGGGTAGAATAATGGAGTGTAGGTTAACTTCTTAAGGGCAGCACGGTAGCATTGTGGAAAGCACAATTGCTTCACAGCTCCAGGGTCCCAAGTTCGATTTCGACTTGGGTCACTGTCTGTGTGGAGTCTGCACATCCTCCCCGTGACTGCGTGGGTTTCCTCTGGGTACTCCGGTTTCCTCCCACAGTCCAAAGATGTGCAGGTTGGGTGGATTGGCCATGCTAAATTGTCCAAAATTCTATGATTAACCTAGGACAAAAGTTCGGCGCAACATCGTGGGCCGAAGGGCCTGTTCTGTGCTGTATTTCTCTATCTATCTATCTCCCACCAACTGTTGTTTGTGGGACAGGATTCCAAACCTCTCCCACCCTTTGAGTGAAGAAGTTCTTCCCAACGTCTCTCGGGAATGGTCTGGCCCTAATTTTTAGACAATGCCCCCCCAGCTCTAGAATCTCCAAGCGGTGGAAATCTTTATCTGCCCTGCCTTTCCCTGTTAATATCTTGAAGGCTTCGATCACATCACCCCGTAACCATCTACATTTGAGTAAAAACAGGTTCAATTTGTGCAATCTCTCCTCAGAACTTACCCCCTTGTAGTCCAGATTTTGTCCTTGTAAACCTACGTTGCTCTCACTCCAAGGCTAAACCCCCCCCCCCCCCCCCCCCCTGCAATGAAAGAAATCCCTTCTTAATATCTTAGTCGTTCTGCTGTCGTTGACCTTCAGATAGCGAACAGACTGGCAGAGAGCTCAGGCAGCAGATTGTGACCGTGATCCTGTTACACTTCAAAGATCTCAAATTTATCTCCACTCACCAGCTCCCTCTGAATTTCATTCCCCCCCCCCCCGTCCCTGTCCCTGTGGGGAGTCCTGGGATGGGAGCCTGGCATTGCTGTGATGTTGCTTCTGGTATTTCACAAACCCATTCAACCTGCCCTCCAGGATTGTAAGATGAGGAATTGTTCAGTCTCTTGGAACCCTGCCCATGCTCTGATGTTGAAGCCAGCAGGATGTGAGGAGGAACTCTGATTAGCTGTGAGATGGAGAACACGTTTGAACAAAATGCCTGAGGGGGGCGTGCGTGATTTAAATGGTGGAACTCTCTCAATCTGCTCCATGCAGACGGAACAGAAAGGAGGAGCAGATCTGAAGCTGCTGAGAAAATCTCTCCCGGGAGATGTAAACTATCAAAAATGTGTTTCCTGTCATCTGTGAGAGCAGTGACTCACCCCCAGGCAGTTCTGGAGCTTGAGAATTCACCAAACATCCAAGAGTCCCTTCATAGAATAGAATCCATACAGTGCAGAAGGAGGCCATTCGACCCATTGAATCTGCACCAACCCTCTGAAAGAGCCCCCTACCGAGGGCCCACTCCCCCACCCTATTCCTGTAACCTCACTTAACCTTTCTGGACACTAAGGCAATGGATCACGGCCAATCCACCTAATCTGCACATTTTTGGACTGTGGGAGGATCCAACGCAGCCACAGAGAGAAAGTGCAAACTCTGCACAGTCATCCAAGGCTGGAATTGAACCAGGATCCCTGGTGCTGTGAGGCAGCAGTGCTAACCACTGTGCCACCGTGTATAAACTCCCCTCGAGCCCAAACCAAATCCTTCCCCCTCCACGCATGCACCCCTCCCCACTGTAAGGAGCTCCACCTGATGTGTTTGTTTTAGTTCTGCCAGGGTGGTGAGGTTGTCGTGTTAACAAACAAAGCTAATTTATCGCACTGCACTGAATTAGATTTGAGCATATAACTAAGGAATTAGTTATGATTACACTACAGAGCTACAATATTAAATTATGGTAGAACAGTGATTAGCACAGTCGCTTCACAGCTCCAGGGTCCCAGTTTCGATTCCGGCTTGGGTCACTGTCTGTGCGGAGTCTGCACATCCTCCCCGTGTCTGCGTGGGTTTCCTCCGGGTGCTCCGGTTTCCTCCCACAGTCCAAAGATGTGCAGGTTAGGCGGATTGGCCGTGATAAATCGCCCTTAAGTGTCCGAAAAGGATAGGTGGGGGTTACTGGGTTACGGAGATAGGGTGGAGGCGTATCTAACGTTTTAATTTTAACCTTAGCAGCATTGTCACCTTTTGACAGGATAGTTTCTCTGTGAACAGTGGCATTGATGGGAAATGCCAAGTCACAGAGGAATGATTCACAATTTATCAGAATGCCAGGTTTTAATGAAGGGATTTGTTCATGCGGTTGTCACATCGTAACCAGGACACTGGGGCTTGTAAAGTTGCAACAGCACGACAACTTCAAATAGACTTTTTATAAGTTCCTCTTTTTGTGCCCGTTCAAGAGACTTCCATTAACTTAGTGGACACCGTAGTGTGGGGGTGCCGTTACTGGATCAGCAACCCAGAGGCCCAGGAAATGAGTTCAAATTTCACCATCAAAACTAGCAGAATTTAAATTAAATTATTTAAAAAGTACCTGGAATGTAAAGCTAGCCTCAGTAGTAAAAAAAAAAAAACCACCTGGTTCCTCAGAGAAGTGTTCCCAAGCCAAATCATCTTCAGCTGCTTCATCAATGACCGTTGCCCCATCATAAGGTCAGCAGTGATGATTGTACAATGTTCAGCACCATTCACGACTCCCACAGATAATGAAGCAGTCCATGTCCAAACGCAGCAAGACCTGGACAATATCCAGGCTTGGGATGGCAAGTAACATTTACATCACACAAGTGCCAGGCAACTACCATCTCCAACAAGAGAATCAAACCATCGCCGCTTGACATTCAATGGCATTACCATTGCGAAATCCCCATTATCATCTGACGTCTGTGTGAAGTCTGTCAGAAATCTGAAGACCCGCACATCCAGACATAGGAACAGCTTCTTCCCCACAGCTACTAGACTCCTCAACGACTCCCCCTCGGACTGATCTGTTCCCTGCAAGAACACTATTCATGACGCCCTATGCTTCTCTTCCTCGTGTATTTGCTTTGTTTGGCCCCTTGTTCCACACTGTAACCAATCACTGTTTGTCGATGTACCATTTGTCAATATACTCGGTCGATTATTTTTTTGTCTACTATGTACGGTCCCTTGGTTGCAGAAAAATACTTTTCACTGTACTTCAGTACATGTGACAATCAAATCAATCGACATTCTGGGGGTTACCATTGGCCAGAAATTGAGCTAGACTAGCCCGATAAATACTGTGACTACAACAGCAAGTCAAAGGCTAGGACTCCTAGGAGTAACTCATCGGCTGGCTCATCAAAGCCTGTCCACCAGCTACAGGACACAAGTCAGGAGTAAAATGGGATACTCTCTCCTTGCCTGGATGAATGCAGCTCCAACAACACTCAAGAAGCTCGACATTGTCCAGGACAAAGCAGCAGTTTGATTGCCACCCCAGCTGCAAACTTGGGATACTGTACACAGTTCAGGTCTCTATATTATAAAATGGATGCAAAGGCAAAGTTACAAAGATATTCATCAGAATACCAGAACTGAGGCTAGAACCATCAGAAAAGATTAGACAAGTTATTTTCTCTACATTCATTCCTTCCATCACCGATGCGCAGTGGCAGCCGTGTGTACCGCCTACAAGATGTACTGCAGTAACTCACTAAGGCTCCTTAAGGTGGCTCTTTAAGGCAGCACCTTCCAAACCCACAACCACTACCATCTAGAAGGACAAGGGTAGCAGATATCTGAGCGTTCCCCTCCAGGCCACACCTCCCAACTTGGAAATATATCGGCTGTTCCTTCAATGTCATTTGGTTAAAATCCTGGGGCTCTCTCTCTGACAGCACCGTGGACGTACCTACACTATGGTGTGGCGCAAGAGATCAGGGTTCGATTATGGCCTTGGGTTCTCCCGGGTCTCTGTTGCCTCCTGGTGCTCTGGTTCCCCCTCCCCCAGTCCAAAAGATGTGTGTGTTAGGTGGACTAGCTGTGCTAAATTGTCTCCTTAGTGTCCAAAGATGTGGTTAGGTGGGATAGGGCGGGGGCCGTGGGCCTAGGTAGGGTGCTCTTTCAAAGGGTAGGTGCAGACTCGATGGGCCAAATGCCCTCACTGTACAGATTCATGGACTACAGCGGGTCAAGAAGACAGCTCAGCACCTTCTCAAGGCCCAAAGAAAATGCTGGCCTAGCCAGCAACGCCCACATCCATTGAATGAATTAAAAAAAAACGAATGTCCTTTGAGGAAGGGAACCTGGCATTCTTACCTGGTCTACATGTGACTCCAGATCCACAGCAATGTGGGTGGCTCTTAAATGCCCTCTTTAATGGTCGAGCAAGCCACTCAGTTCAAGGGCAATTAGGGATGGTCAACAAATGCTGGCTTTGCCCATACCCCATCAATAAGCAATGAAAAATGACGAGTCCACACATCCCTGTGCTCTTGGCAAGATTCCGTCCTCGTTATTCAGGCTGCTGTTACTCAATATAACAATCGAAGGGGGCACAGCAGAAACAAGACCGATTGTTCCAACATCACTCTTTAAAATGGAGAGCTGAAATCAGATGCTTCCGCGTGAAGAAGTCTCACCTGAACTTCAGCCGCAATGGCCACCATCGACAGCAAGATCCTGCCTCAACTTGGCAAAATCGATTCCAGCTTGATCAGAATTCAGCTGGTGCCTAAATAACACAGCTCAGCAATCAACGCAACATGCAGCAACTAAACCCCTTCTGTAATCAGACTCGGGCTCCACACATCTATCTGGAATGTGAATGGTATTGAGGCCCATTTGGAAGAATAACCTTGTCAATCGTCCTCCAGACATATGGTGGATTATTTATTGCAACGGTTTTAAATTCATGGTTCGTGCAGTCTAAATCCACTGATGCATTATCGCCATGCAGCGATTTTAATCGGATTAATTTAATAACCTTACTAGAAATCAACATCTTTGTCACATTATGAAAATCAGACTGTCGTGTACCACCTCTCTCCCGTCTTTATTAATTTCTGTGCGTCATAGAGGAATCTGATTACTGGGGTCAACTGTGGAAAAGAAGTTTGATTAATAGATGGAAAGGACAAGAGCCCTACAATCAATTCAACCCTTCCTGACACTGACCCATCCAGCAAATGCTTATGCTTTTTCACCTTTTTAAATTAGCTTAATAAAGAGGGCGCAGCACAGTGGTTAGCAATGCTGCCTCACAGCACCAGGGAACCGGGTTCAATTCCGGCCTCGGGTGACTGTGTGTGGAGTCTGCACGTTCTCCCCGTGTCTGCGTGGGTTTCCTCCGGTTTCCTCCCACTGCCCAAAGATGTACTGGGTAGGTGGATTGGCTATGCTAAATTGCCTCGATGTCCAAAAGGTTAGAACATAGAACAGTACAGCACAGAACAGGCCCTTCGGCCCTCAATGTTGTGCCGAGCCATGATCATTTGCTGGATGGGTCAGTGTCAGGAAGGGTTGAATTGATTGTAGGGCTCTTGTCCTTTCCATCTATTAATCAAACTTCTTTTCCACAGTTGACCCCAGTAATCAGATTCCTTTATGACGCACAGAAATTAAGTTAGGTGGGATTACTGGATTACTGTGACAGGGTGGAGCTGTGGGCTTAAGTAGGGTGCTCTTTCCAAGGGTCAGTGCAGTCTCGATTGGCCGAATAGCCTCCTTCTGCACCGTACGGAATCCATGCTAGTGATTGATGATATTTGAGATTATTAAATAATCCACCCCGCCCCACTAAAAACCAATAGACATGACCAGTTATAGGATTTGGATTTCATTACACCAACTATTAAACAACACCCGGAAAAGCTAATTCCTTGGGATCTCAAATTGGCTGAACTGATAGGAACAAGGCCATTCACTGGGTCAAAGGAGCTGTAATTCAACTTCTGTTATCACCGCTTTGGGAAATATAATTCCAAGATGTTTGGGCTGTCTCTTTATTTTAAAATAAAATGAAGCAATGAAGGGGACTCGTGTGATCTGCTCGAAATTCTGCCCATTAACCAGCCCATGTGGTGTGGTTGCTACGGGGACGAGCCCCCCCCCACCCCCAAGGTCAAGAGGCTTGCTGAGAAAGGTGCAAAGCTTTCACACCTCTGCACAATGGAAAGGGTAGCCGTGCTGACTGTAACTGGACCGTTAAGGATGTGTTAGGAATGTCAAGTTTTCTATATGGTGATATTTTGAATTGTCGAATTCCAAGGCAGAATTGAGTTGCAGGTCCAGAGGATAGCTAATTAGCCTTTCTACCTGGATAAAGGGCTCATGTGATTCATGTTGACACCAAAATGGGCTTTGGGAAGGAAGAGCCCGTGCAAAGCCATTGTATTATTGGGTGACAAGACATCCCTGAAACTCACAGACAAGTCAGTCTCCAGCCATGTAAGTAGTACAGAACAGGAGATAGAGGCAGCTAATCGTGCACCTGCAGCACAGAAAATGCTGACCCCATGAAAAGACCAGATTTGTGAGGATTTAAGGAGTTCAGAAGATTTGCCTAGCTTAGGCTCGAGGGAAGATTTCTCCAATGTGAAAGTTAGTTCTGGGTGTAAAAGTTGCCCGGCTGAGAAAAGAAAAAGAAACTAAGGCGTCAAGAACAGAGAATTCTTTTAGGCTTGTTCCAGGGAAATGAAGTGGTTACTTAAAGCACAGTATAGTATATAATTGTGGTGGAGACTTCGTCGTTTCAACGGTTAAATGGAGAAATTTTTCTGTAGTTCAGTATACAAATTGTCTACACAATTGGTGCTGAGTCAATGTATACAGTAAAAGTCTTAAAACCTACAATCTTGGTGTGGTCTTTTCAGCCACAAGTTATCGGTCCCGACAGGGATTGTATCCCTCGATAACTTTAGCTAGTAAAAATCTCGGTCTTGAAAACTCCAATTGTCCAGGCATCTTTTGGGTGAGTGCTCTAGATCGTCACTGCACGTTTCACCAAAATACGTGAAGGACCAGGAAGGTCGTGCTCCTTGTTCTGGGTAGCCCAGCCCAGCAAAGATATATCTACCAAATTGAATCAATTTATTATTTCAACAACCACCTCAATTTAGAAATTAGAAATGAGGCTGTGACAGGTGAGGACCTTGAGAGGATTGTTATCACTAAGGAGGGAGTGATGGGCAAGCTAATGGTGCTAAAGGTAGACAAGTCTCCTGGCCCTGATGGAATGCATCCCAGAGTGCTAAAAGAGATGGCTAGGGAAATTGCAGATGCACTAGTGATAATTTACCGAAATTCACTAGACTCTGGGGTGGTCCCGGTGGATTGGAAATTAGCAAACGTGACGCCACTGTTTAAAAAAGGAGGTAGGCAGAAAGCAGGAAATTATAGGCCAGTGAGTTTAACTTCGGTAATAGGGAAGATGCTGGAATCTATCATCAAGGAAGAAATTGCGAGGCATCTGGATAGAAATTGTCCCATTGGGCAGACGCAGCATGGGTTCGTTAAAGGCAGGTCATGCCTAACTAATTTAGTGGAATTTTTTGAGGACATTACCAGTGCAGTAGATAACGGGGAGCCGATGGATGTGGTATATCTGGATTTCCAGAAAGCCTTTGACAAGGTGCCACACAAAAGGTTGCTGCATAAGATAAAGATGCATGGCATTAAGGGTAAAGTAGTAGCATGGATAGAGGATTGGTTAATTAATAGAAAGCAAAGAGTTGGGATAAATGGGTGTTTCTCTGGTTGGCAATCAGTAGCTAGTGGTGTCCCTCAGGGATCCGTGTTGGGCCCACAATTGTTCACAATTTACATTGATGATTTGGAGTTTGGGACCAAGGGCAATGTGTACAAGTTTGCAGATGACACTAAGATGAGTGGTAAAGCGAAAAGGACAGAGGATACTGGTAGTCTGCAGAGGGATTTTGATAGGTTAAGTGAATGGGCTCGGGTCTGGCAGATGGAATACAATGTTGACAAATGTGAGGTTATCCATTTTGGTAGGAATAACAGCAAACGGGATTATTATTTAAACGATAAAATATTAAAGCATGCCGCTGTTCAGAGAGACTTGGGTGTGCTAGTGCATGAGTCACAGAAGGTTGGTTTACAAGTGCAACAGGTGATTAAGAAGGCAAATGGAATTTTGTCCTTCATTGCTAGAGGGATGGAGTTTAAGACTAGGGAGGTTATGTTGCAACTGTATAAGGTGTTAGTGCGGCCACACCTGGAGTAGTGTGTTCAGTTTTGGTCTCCTTACTTGAGAAAGGACATACTGGCACTGGAGGGTGTGCAGAGGAGATTCACTAGGTTAATCCCAGAGCTGAAGGGGTTGGGTTATGAGGAGAGGTTGAGTAGACTGGGACTGTACTCGTTGAAATTTAGAAGGATGAGGGGGGATCTTATAGAAACATTTAAAATTATGAAGGGAATAGATAGGATAGATGCGGGCAGGTTGTTTCCACTGGCGGGTGAAAGCTGAACTAGGGGGCATAGCCTCAAAATAAGGGGAAGTAGATTTAGGACTGAGTTTAGGAGGAACTTCTTCACCCAAAGGGTTGTGAATCTATGGAATTCCTTGCCCAGTGAAGCAGTTGAGGCTCCTTCATTACATGTTTTTAAGGTAAAGATAGATAGTTTTTTGAAGAATAAAGGGATTAAGGGTTATGGTGTTCGGGCCGGAAAGTGGAGCTGAGTCCACAAAAGATCAGCCATGATCTAATTGAATGGCGGAGCTGGCTCGAGGGGCCAGATGGCCTACTCCTGCTCCTAGTTCTTATGTTCTTATTAATTTCCTAAACCCAAACAAGCCAAGTTTATACAACATGTCTTCATAATTCAATATTCTAAAGCCTTGGTTTATTATCAGGGTCAGCACATTGCTCATTGGCTTCGGTGTTTGGGGTCCACAGTGGCATTTTATTCTTCAGCAATTCACAAAATCATGGAGGCCTCAAATCAACAGCCAGACTGGTGCAGTTAATGGTGTAAACCTGGAAAATCGAGGCAATTTTCCACAAGACAGACTGTCGCAGGGAAAATGGCTGAATGTGTTTAATTTGTGAACGATACGGCTTTATCACGGATCCAATGAAAGCAGATGCCGGGGGCAGAGACTGTCGGCTTTTATGACCATCAAATTAAAGGACACCTGGCTGAAAAAAGGACGGGATTATGTTCCATCATCAACCTGCTCATCGACAGAGGAGGAAGAGACAGACATCCAATGTGAAAGTGCAGCCAAACCTTTTCTGATATCTTGTCACCCCAGTCATCCTTTTTGACAGCGAGGCATACAGCGCAGTACAGGCCCTTCGGCCCTCGATGTTAAGCCGACCTGTGAAACCACTCTAAAGCCCATCTACGCTATTCCCTTAACATCCACATGTTTATCCAATGGCCATTTGAATGCCCTTAATGTTGGCGAGTCCACTACTGTTGCAGGCAGGGCATTCCACGCCCTTGCTACTCTCTGAGTAAAGAACCTACCTCTGACATCTGTCCTATATCTCCCCTCAATTTAAAACTATGTCCCCTCGTGCTAGACATCTCCATCCGAGGAAAAAGGCTCTCACTGTCCACTCCATCTAATCCTCTGATCATCACGTATGCCTCAATTAAATCACCTCTTAACCTTCTTCTCTCTAACGAAAACAGCCTCAAGTCCCTCAGCCTTTCCTCACAAGATCTTCCCTCCATACCAGGCAACATCCTGGCAAATCTCCTCTGCACCCTTTTCAATGCCACATCCTTCCTATAATGCGGCAACCAGAATTGCATGCAATACTCCAAATGCGGCCGTACCAGTTTTGTACAGCTGCAACATGACCTCATGGCTCCGAAACTCAATCTCTCTACCAATAAAAGCTAACACATCGTACGCCTTCTTAACAACCCTATCAACCTGGGTTGCAACTTTAAGGGTTCTATGTACATGGACACCGAGATCTCCCTGCTCATCCACACTACCAAGAATCTTACCATTAGCTCAGTACTCTATCTTCCTGTTATTCCTTCCAAAATGATTCACCTCACACTTTCCTGCATTAAACATGCCACCACTCAGCCCAGCTCTGCAGCTTATCTATGTCCCTCTGTAACTTGTAACATCCTTCCGCACTGTCCACAACTCCACCGACTTTAGTGTCATCTGAAAATGTACTCACCCATCCTTCTACGCCTTCCTCTAGGTCATTTATAAAAATGACAAACAGGAGTGGCCCCAAAACAGATCCTTGCGGTACACCACTAGTAACTGGACTCCAGGCTGAACATTTCCCATCAACCACCACCCTTTGTCTTCTTCCAGCTAGCCAATTTCTGATCCAAACTGCTAAATCACCCTGAATCCCATGCCTCTGTATTTTCTGCAATAGCCTACCGTGGGGAACCTTATCTTACGCTTTACTGAAATCCATATACACCACATCAACTGCTTTACCCTCGTCCACCTGTTTGGTCACCTTCTCAAAGAACTCAATAAGATTTGTGAGGCACGACCTACCCTTCACAAAACTGTGTTGACTATCTCTAATCAAATTATTCCTTTCCAGATGATTATACATCCTATCTCTTATAAACCTTTCCAAGACTTTGCCCACAACAGAAGTAAGGCTCACTGGTCTATAGTTACCGGGTTGTCTCTACTCCCCTTCTTGAACAAGGGGACAACATTTGCTATCCTCCAGTCTTCTGGCACTATTCCTGTAGACAATAATGACATAAAGATCAAAGCCAAAGGCTCTGCAATCTCCTCCCTAGCTTCCCAGAGAATTCTAGGATAAATCCCATCCGGCCCAGGGGACTTATCGATTTTCACACTTTCCAGAATTGCTAACACCTCCTCCTTATGAAGCTCAAGCCCTTCTAGTCTAGTAGCCTGTATCTCAGTATTCTCCTTGACAACATTGTCATTTTCCTGTGTGAATACTGACGAAAAATACTCATTTAGCACCTCTCCTATCTCCTCGGACTCCACGCACAACTTCCCACTGCTGTCCTTGACTGGCCCTACTCTTACTCTAGTCATTCTTTTATTCCTGACATACCTATAGAAAGCTTTAGGGTTATCCTTGATCCTACCTGCCAAAGACTTCTCATGTCCCCTCCTGGCTCTTCTTAGCTCTCTCTTTAGGTCCTTCCTTGCTAACTTGTAACTCTCGAGTGCCCTAACTGAACCTCCACGTCTCATCTTTACATAAGCCTCCTACTTCCTCTTGACAAGTGATTCAACTACTTTATTAAATGAGTTCCCTCGCTCGACCACTTCCTCCCTGCCTGACAGGTACATACTTATCAAGGACACGCAGTAGCTGTTCCTTGAACGAGCTCCACATTTCAATTGTGCCCATCGCCTGCAGTTTCCCTCCCCATCCGATGCATCTCAAGTCTTGTCTCATCGCATCATAATTGCTTTCCCCCCAGCAATAACTCTTGCCCTGCGGTATATACCTATCCCTTTCCATCGCTAAAGTAAACGTAATCGAATTGTGGTCACTATCACCAAAGTGCTCACCTACCTCCAAATCTAACACCTGTCCTGGTTCATTACCCAGAACCAAATCCAATACGACCTCGCTTCTTGTTGGCCTATCGACATGTGTCAGGAAACCCTCCTGCACACATTGGGCAAAAACCGGACCCATCTAAAGTACTCTAACTATAGCGTTTCCAGTAAATATTTGGAAATTTAAAGTCCCCCATAACAACTACCCTGTTACTTTCGCTCCTATTCAGAATCATCTTTGCAATCCTTTCCTCTACATCTCTGGAACTTTTCAGAGGCCTATAGAAAACTCCCAACAGGGTGACCTCTCCTTTCTTGTTTCTAACCTCAGCCCATACTACCTCAGTAGATGAGTCCTCATCAAATGTCATTTCTGCCACCGTAATACTATCCTTGACTAACAATGCCACCCCTCCCCCTCTTTTACCACGTTCCCTGGGCTTACTGAAATATCTATACCCCGGCACCTGCAACATTAGCTAAACAAAACATTCGCCATTTCTACATGTGCTGCTAGTGGAAGATACCGGGCATCAACAGCCACGGCGATAACACGTGAACAAATTAGCAATAGCATCATGGAAGTCCTCCAGTGCAGAAGGAGGCCATTTGGCCCATCGGGTCCGCACCAACACTCTGAAAGAGCACCTTATCTAGGCCCATTCCACCACCCTACCACCATAACCCCACCTAACCTGCACATCCTTGGACACTAAGGGGCAAGTTAGCATGGCCAATCCACCTAATCTGCACATGTTTGGACTGTGGGAGGAAACCAGAGCACCCGGAGGAAACCCACAGAGTTAGGAAGAACGTGCAGACTCCACAGTGATCCAAGGCCAGAATTGAACCCAGGTTCTCGACACAGTGGCTAGCACTGCTGCCTCACAGCACTTGGCATTGTGAGGCAGTAGCGCTACTACTGTGCCGTGCCACACCTCCCCCCAATAGAGGAACAACTGGACGAGTGGGCAAAGGTAGCTACAATACGTCCATTGTGCTCATCAATTGCAATTAGAATTTTTAAAATGAGTTATTTAATTACTCCAATTGCCCCTACTCATCATGGATGGCCCGAATTATCTTCAGCTGCCCCTACTCAAATCTGGATTTTATTAAGTTATTGTTGGTTGATGGATAAATGTTTGCAATCCATCGAGTAACCAGACACGGACTATGGTTTAATGTTCTATCCATGATACTCTCAGTAATGCACCTGGAATGTGAGCCAAGGTTATGCAACATCCTCACTCAATGTTTGGAAGGGGTACAGCGATATTCTCAATAGGGGACAAAATGTACACATACAGCATGGGGGACGGGAGATGAAGATTGAACGCTGCGAGGAACCATTTCCATTCTTGCTTACAAGTTGATCACAAACGCAAGTCCAGATGAAAAATACCGTCAGCTGTCAAACTAAAACTCCATTATAATTAGACATTAAACCATCAAATGTAAAGCCGGTAATTTTGAGTAGTCAGCACTTGCAGGAGGGGGAAGAACAGGGGAAAGAATCCACCCTCGGATCACAGTGTTTAAAATCTCTGCCATCTCAGGGCGAGGAACCACGGGCAGGACAATGAATATATCCATAAAAACTCAGCACTCAACGGACTCTCATCTAATCCACCCCAGAGGCTGACTGACCGCCACGTTTACCTTTGAGAGACTGATCGTTACCGACGCCTCGGGCAAAGACTGCAAGGAACTTGACCGTTTTCAACAGAGGAGAAAGAACAAATCGACACCGTCAATAAAAGTAGTGGCCCATACACAACATTTATTGTGTACCGTCTTAAAAAATATTTAAATATTTCAGAGCAGGCTTCCAGCTTCCAGCTGAGACAGATTTATGTACATGTGCTCATGGCAAACAGAAAAAAAAAAGGTGGTTGGGGGGGAGAAAGCGGGGAGACTTTTGTTTTTCTCAGTTTGGCGATGGGGTGGGTGGGAGGGGGGGAAAGAGAGAAAGCGGGGATACTTTTCCCATGATGTATATTGTCAATTCGACGATGGGGCGGGGGGGTGGGGGGGAGAAAGTGGGGAGACTTTTGTTTTTCCCATGATGTATGTCGTCAGTTCGGCGATGGGGTGGGGGGGGAAGAGAGAGAAAACGGGGAGACTTGTTTTTCCCATGATGTATGTCGTCAGTTCGGCGATGGGGTGGGGGGGGGGAAAGAGAGAGAAAACGGGGAGACTTGTTTTTCCCATGATGTATGTTGTCAGTTTGCTGATGGGGTGGGGGGGGGGGGGGGGGGGGGGGGGGGGGAAGAGAGAGAAAACGGGGAGACTGGTTTTTCCCATGATGTATGTTGTCAGTTCGCTGATGGGGTTGGGGTTGGGGGGGGGGGGGGGGGGAGGAAATTGAGAAATGGATCAAGTCATGAATGCATAGATATGCAGCCAAGTACTGTGACAATCAGTATCATTATTAATCGAATAAAACATGACCCTTTTTGACACGATGATCTGGGCAGAGCAATCTGACAAAATTTGATTTACATGCAACCTTGATTTGACACGCCCACCACGATCCTGTTTGTAAACCAGGCATCGCATAAACAGAAACATTTCAGAAAAGCCTTAAGCTTTCTCACCCGGGCGGGATCGGTGCGAGGTCAGCCCGTCCAATGCTCACAATGCACTAAAAAGGTACCCGTTACATTTATGTAACCCTAGGATGCTGCCCTGTACATGATAAGTCTATATATTAAATATCTGCAAAATGAAAGAAAAAACATGCATACAAATTACACGGCTAAGCTCGGCAGACTTGATATGAATCAAATGTCTCACATAATGTACAAAATTCAATTAAAAGTACCTTTCAATTAATATTGTGTTTGGGATTTCATTCAAAATACCTGTTTGAACTTAAAAGGGGCCAGAAATGTCAGTTTCACAGCAGTTTGGGGGGGTTCTATGGGCCTGTGTCATTCTGGGTTAAAGAGCTTTGGTTTCTCGAAGCAAGCAACATTCCTACAAACTACAATGCAGCAATTTTAAACACAGGATGTCCCCATGGGAGGAATAAAGCCGAGTTCAGCATGTTACCCAGGCCCTGCCATCCAATAGGCTTATTTTGGCATTGTCGAAATTTTAAAATACATCCCTTTTTGCAGCCTCTGAATTACTCTTTAAGACCATTCTACCATTTAAAAAGTCGCCTTTAGCAGACATCACAAAACAATATTCAGCAATAAATAGTCAGCTCTTCGGCGTTGGTTAAGATTTCTGTTCAAATTCGGATTGGAATCGACTATTCAAGATTCTGCTTGTAAACTTAACGGGTGTTGATGTCGATGGGTGGGAGATGCTATTCTAGATGTGATTGAGTGAAAACAGTACGGTCTTTCCAAGGGTGCAGAAGTCTTGAATAGATGCTGCATGCACTTGAATCTTCATCTACCACAGGCCGTTCTCTCAAAGGCAGGGTGGCTTTACCATATCTGATCATCTTAAAAAGGTCACCAAATTTGTCCAGCCATTCAAAAACATACGGGTAGATCGCTTTGGCCAAGAAACTGAAGCCATTTCAGAAGCTGTGATTCGGGGGGGGGGAGAGAATCTCAGGCGATGAGAGAGTGAGGGGGGGGGGGGTGGGGGGGGGGGGGGGGGGGGAGAGAGAGACGGTCACTGTATGTTGCTGGTGCCAGTTCCATTGTTCTCGTTAGTATTTGTCGTGTTCACTGAATTGATGCCATCTTGCTGAGGAGCATCCTTCCGTGGGGGCATCCGCTCGTTGATCCTGTCCAGGCCCTTGGCCTCTTCGAAACTGCAGATTTTGTGCTGTGGCGAGAATCCTTTGATGGCTTTTAATGAAATGCAGAACAAACAGGTGAGTAATGGAAACGAAGCAGCAGAAAGAAACAGCAAACGGGTTGCTCAAAAACAGAGGCGCCGGGCAGCTTTAAGAACGCTTCGGCTCATCTCCAAGTGAAACATTTGTGTCACTTGCTCACCAACATAATAATCTGTCGCCAGACACTGCTCCACCACACCGGAGAGAAACATGGCACTGAGCACAGAGCACCCAAGTCCGATTGAACCGAGCTGCTCGAGAACTATCAGGGAAAAGGACAGTGCCTATGAGGGCTGGATTTTTCCCGATATCAAATTGGGGTAAGCAAGGTCTCCCCTGCCCCGCGAAGGTGACCAAAACAGTAGGATATTCTGGT
The DNA here is from genome assembly GCF_902713615.1 of Scyliorhinus canicula. Taxonomy (NCBI): domain Eukaryota; kingdom Metazoa; phylum Chordata; class Chondrichthyes; order Carcharhiniformes; family Scyliorhinidae; genus Scyliorhinus; species Scyliorhinus canicula. The sequence continues at coordinate 28,003,662 of NC_052167.1, forward strand.
GAAGGGCTGCACGGTGGCGCAGTGGGTTAGCCCTGCTGCCTCACGGCGCCAAGGTCCCAGGTTCGATCCCGGCTCTGGGTCACTGTCTGTGTGGAGTGTGCACATTCTCCCCGTGTCTGTGTGGGTCTCACCCCCTCCACCCCACAAACCTAAAAAGATGTGCAGGGTAGGCGAATTGGCAATGTTAAATTGTCCCTTAATTGGAAAACAAAAAGAATTGGGCCCTCTAAATTTATCAAAAACAAAGAATTATCTGATGAGGTTTGACAAGAGCAGGGAAGTAACAGCCAGGATCTGAAAATTGCCATTTTCCTCACCTCCCTTGGCTACATGCGTTTTACAGTCAAGGATTCTACAGCCCCGTGTGACCAGCCATTCCCCACCTCCACCCCGAGTGAAATCAGATAAGAGCGATCATTGGAATGGCTTTTTTTTTTTAAAAGCCTGTGCGCGTGAATCAGTTCATTTTTAATTAGTTTGGTTTGGGTTTTTGCATTTGCAACCAGAATTCTGAGCCAATCTGTGGGATCGAATTTCCAAGCGTGCGCCAATGACAGGGAGCCTCGCAGCTAGCGGCCGATGGAGCAAGCGACGGGCTGAATCCTATCATCGCATCCAACTCAGAGTCTACTGGAAGGACGAGGCAAGAATAGAAACAAAAGATTTTAAACACGGAGGAATATGTTGGTGAGTTTGATTTCAAATAACGCTAATCAAAGTCAGGCCATTTAAAAAATAAGTTTTAAAGAGTTACATATCAGTGCAGTCATACATGTGGCCGACTCGATTATATGACGCTGCTTACAATAATGTTAGCAGAGCTTCGACTGGTGGTACTCAAAAATTTAATACAAACATACTTAACAAATTTTTGCAAGATAATTAACTATTTGATAACTCTACCAACACCCATATAAAAGTATCACATTTAACAATTAAAATGTTTATTGTGAAGTAGTTTACCAGAAGAAAATAAGCATCTATTATAACCCTGTCACCTTGCGTGAAGGTAGTTGAAAAGGCCAACACCAATACCTTTAATCAGAGGGCCTTCAACATATTTGCAGTTTAAAATCTATCACCATTAATCTTGCACAACCAGGCAATGTGAGCCAAATACTAATCTATATAAAGACAAGGTGCAACCTTATCTTTGACAGATCATAAGTGAACTGAAGACCTATTCCAGTACAGCTTTGAAAGGTGAGATCTGGAGGCAGCTTAGATGGATGGATAGCGATTTTCCTTTTAATAGTTTTGAGTTGGTTTGCCTGATTCCTTCAGATTTGGATGCATCAAGCTGTTCCAGGGGAAATCACAATTTATTCAGCTGCATATTCAAAGATCCACAAATTGAGACATGGTTTGAGATTCAAACTGCCCCAATCTCGCCCCCTCAATGTTGATTTGAGTATTGCCGAATTCGTACTCCACAAATGCTGCAACGTCCAACCCTGTGCGGCTTGAGCTTAGCCACTCCCCGGAACCAACTCGTGGGTCCCACTGGGAGCAGCGTGCTCCCCCGCTTTCAACTATTCGCCTTTGGAACCAGCTGTGCAAATCGTTTCGAAGGGGCAGCTCCAAGGCCCAGTAGCCTCGCCCACATTAGTCCAGATGGAAAGCTAGAAGATGCTGGAACGGGCAATTGATCTTCGGCTCACTTACTGTCAAGACGGTGGTGCACTTGGCTTCCAAGAATCAAACAAACATGCAAACTGGTTCAGCACACACACACATGCAGTAACGGCAAACACTGGAACGACATCACTAACATACAGAAATTGATGAAACATGCTGGATTTAAAATGACAAAGCTGTCAAATGAAATCAATCAGCTACCGACTCACTCCCATAATATCAGAGTACAAGATGACAGACAGGTTTGTTTCGATTCACTAGCTTTCGGAGCGCAGCTCCTTCATCAGGTGAATGAAGAGGTGGGTTCCACAAACACATAAGATGACAGACAGTGAGACGACTACACCTAACTCACCTTCGCAAAGAAAAAAAATATATAATATTCCTCCAAAATATTGTATACTCACGATAAAAATGATGATAAACCAATTCAATTCCTGCTTGTGCAAGTTAAGATACACCCAACATCCAATCATATTTACCCACCCATACATCCCCTCCAAACTCCACACCACATCTGACTGTTGACACACTGGGCGTACCTTCATCAGCCTCAATTGCCTCAACTGTGGCTGTACAGAAGTGAGTAGACGCATGCAAAATGAATGAGAGAGATGAGTAGCGTGGTATTTCATAGAAATAGCAAGGAACAAACAGCAGCAAATCACATTATCCCCAGTCAGAACCGCAGCAAACTCCCGATTCAGATTGCAGCTTTGTTACACAAAAGCATTAATACACAATATCAGAAATAAGTTACAGCAAACATTTACCATTTCTTCAAACCACAATTCATACTGAAACTTTAATGCAAAACAATCCAAAGATTTGCAGGTTAGGTGGATTGGCTATGATAGAATTGCCCCTTAAAATCAAATCTAATTGATTGACTAGATAGTGGAGTAACTAAACCTGAGGGCAGAGATCGGTATTTAGCATTTAATTTTACAGTAAAAATCTAGCGTCAGGGCCAGATAGTTAATTGTAACTCAATCTAACAATAATTCAAGTGTTTATTTCAAATTAATTAATTAGTGCTTAAATGTCACTCAGCAGGGTGCAGTGCTCCAAATGTGAGATGTGGCAGCTCTGTGACGCTTCCAGTGTTCGGGTCAACTGCATCTGCAGCAAGTGTAACCAATGGCAGCTCCTCACAGACCACGTGGTTTGATTGGAGCAGCAATCGGATGCACTTAGGAGCATGCACGTGGCGGAAAGCATCTTAGATAGGAGTTATAGAAATGTGGTCACCCCCAAGGTACAGGCAGAGAGATGGATGACTACCAGAAGGGGCAGGCAGTCAGTGCAGGAATCCCCTGCGTCATGTAAGAGTACCTTTAAGAAATGGATGTTTAAGCAATGTACCTTTAAGAAATAAAGCAGCTGATATTACTGAGGAGATGTCAGAGTGTGGGTGGAGCTGGGTTTTTAGCTCAGTCATTTTGCAGTGTTTTGGTTTCAGTTTTGAGAGAGCGCAGCTGAAAAGTGCCTGGCTGGTTTGCTGTGAGCTGTTTGAAAGGAAAAGCCAGTTTTGAGGAAAAGAGCTTGGGTGTGTCGGTGTTTGCAGTGAGCTGGATCTGCTGTGATCTCTGCCATGAAAGATTATCTCTGAATCATTTGGGTGATTTAAACTGATAATAGTAATGTCTTTAACCTGATGTGTTTTTGTTTAAAGGTGTTAAGTCTTTTGGAGGTTTGAAGGAACATTTTGAGGGATTATTTAGTGTTGTATTATTTTCGGGGTTATCTTTGAAGTAAGGTGTGTTAAGGGATCCAATGTTTATTTAAAAAGGTTAAGTTGAATTCATGGAATAAACATTGTTTTGTGTTTAAAATCCTGTGTCCATAATTGTAACACCACCACTGGAGAACAAGCCATGTGCTTCAAAAGCAACAATACATTAAAGGGAGAGGTTGGTTGAACTCCATGATACATTTTGGGGTTCTGAAAACGCCGCTCCCAAAACAGCTATGGTTGTCCCCCTCTCGAACAGGTATACCGCTTTGGATACAGTAGGGAGGAATAGCTTATCAAGGGCCAACAGCAGCAGCCAGAGCAGTGGCACCACGGCTGGCTCTGATGTTCAGCAGGGAGGGTTAAAGCACAAAAGAGCAATAGTCATAGGGGACTCTATAGTCAGGGGCACAGATAGGCGCTTCTGTGGACGTGAAAGAGACTCCAGGATGGTATGTTGCCTCCCTGGTGCCAGGGTGTCTCAGACGGGTAGCGGGCATCCTGAAGGGGGAGGGCAAACAGGCAGAGGTCGTGGTACATATTGGTACTAACGACATGGGCAGGAAGGGGGATGAGGTCCTGCAGCAGGAGTTCAGGGAGCTAAGCAGAACATTAAAAGACAGGACCTCCAGGGTTATAATCTCGGGATTACTCCCTGTGCCACGTGCTAGTGAGGCTAGAAATAGGAAGATAGAGCAGCTAAACACATGGCTAAACAGCTCGTGTCGGACGGAGGGTTTCAATTATCTGGACCATTGGGAGCTCTTCCGGGGCAGGTGTGACCTGTATAAGAAGGACAAGTTGCATCTAAACTGCAAAGGCATAAATATCCTGGCCGCGAGGTTTGCTGGTGTCACACGGGAGGGTTTAAACTAGCATGGTAGGGGGGTGGGCACCGGAGCAATAGGTCAGAAGGTGAAAGAATGGAGGGAGAACTAGGAAATAGGGCCAGTATGGCTCTGAGGAAGAGCAGACAGGTAGATGGTGCTGAAAACAGTGGGACTGGTGGCCTGAGGTGCTTGGGGCAGCATAGTGGTTAGCACAACTGCTTCACAGCTCCAGGGTACCAGGTTCAATTCCCAGCTTGGGTCACTGTCTGTGCAGTCTGCACATTCTCCCAGTGTGCGCGTGGATTTCTTCCGGGTGCTCCGGTTTCCTCCCACAGTCCAAAGATATGCAGATTAGGTGGATTGGCCATGATAAATTGCCCTTAGTGTCCAAAATTGCCCTTAGTGTTGGGTGGGGTTACTGGGTTATGGGGATAGGGTGGAGATGTGGGCCTGGGTAGGTTGCTCTTTCCAAGAGCCGGTTCAGACTCGATGGGCCGAATGTCCTCCTTCTGTACTGTAAATTCTATGATTCTGTGTTTTAATCCAAGAAGTATAACAGGTAAGGCAGCTGAATTTAGAGCTTGGATTAGTACTTGGAACTGTGATGTTGCCATTACAGAGACCTGGTTGAGGGAAGGACAGGATTGGCAGCTAAACATTCCAGGGTTTAGATGTTTCAGGCGGGATAGAGGGAGATGTAAAAGGGGTGGAGGAGTTGCGCTACTGGTTAGGGAGAATATCACAGCTGCACTGCGGGAGGACACCTCAGAGGGCAGCGAAACTATATGGGTAGAGATCAGGAATAAGAAGGGTGCAATCACAATGTTAGGGGTTCACGACAGGCCACCCAACAGCCAGCGCGAGATGGAGCAGCAGATAGGTAGACAGAGTTTGGAAAGGAGTAAAAGCAACAGGGTTGTTGTGATGGACTTTACCTTCCCCAATATTGATTGGGACTTACTTAGTGCTAGGGGCTTGGACGGGGCAGAGTTTGTGAGGAGGATCAAGGAGGGCTTCTTAAAACAATATGTAGATAGTCCAACGAGGAAAGGGGCTGTATTGGACCTGCTATTGGGGAATGAGCCCGGCCAGGTGGTAGATGTTTCAGTAGGGGGGCATTTTGGGAACAGTGACCATAATTCAGTAAAAATTGTTGGTGGACAAGGATAAGAGTGGTCCTCGGGTGAATGTGCTAAATTGGAGGAAGGCTAATTATAACAATATTAGGCAGGAACGGAAGAACCTAGATTGGGGGCGGATGTTTGAGGGTAAATCAACATCTGACATGTGGGAGGCTTTCAAATGTCAGTTGAAAGGAATTCAGGACCGGCATGCTCCTGTGCAGAAGGATAAATACGGTAAATTTCGGGACCTTGGATAACGAGAGGTATTGTAGGCCTCGTCAAAAAGAAAAAGGAGGCATTTGTCAGGGCTAGAAGGCTGGGAACAGACGACGCCTGTGTGGAATATAAAGGAAAGTAGGAAGGAACTTAAGCAAGGAGTCAGGAGGGCTAAAAGGGCTCACGAAAAGTCATTGGCAAATAGGGTTAAGGAAAATGCCAAGGCTTTTTACATAGAACATAGAACAGTACAGCCTTCGGCCCTCGATGTTGTGCCGAACAATGATCACCCTACTCAAACCCTATACCGGTAACCCAAACAACCCCCCCTTAACCTTACTTTTTAGGACACTACGGGCAATTTAGCATGGCCAATCCACCTAACCTAACTTTACATGTACATAAAAAGCAAGAGGGTAGCCAGGGAAAGGGTTGTCCCACTGAAGGATAGGCAAGGGAATCTATGTGTGGAGCCAGAGGAAATGGGCGAGGTACTAAATGAATACTTTACATCAGTATTCACCAAAGAGAAGTAATTAGTGGATATTGAGTCTGGAGAAGGGTGTGTAGATAACCTGGGTCATATTGAGATCCAAAAAGACGAGGTGTTGGGTGTCTTGAAAAATATTACGGTAGATAAGTCTCCAGGGCCTGATGGGATCTACCCCAGAATACTGAAGGAGGGAGGAGAGGAAATTGCTGAGTCCTTGACAGAAATCTTTGGATCCTCACTGTCTTCAGGTGATGTCCCAGAGGACTGGAGAATAGCCAATGTTGTTCCTTTGTTTCAGAAGGGTAGCAAGGATAATCCAGGGAACTACAGGCCGGTTAGCCTTACGTCAGTGGTAGGGTAATTACTGGAGAGAATTCTTCGAGACAGGATCTACTCCCATTTGGAAGCAAGTGGACGTATTAGCGAGAGGCAGCACGGTTTTGTGAAGGGGAAGTTGTGTCTCACTAACTTGGCAGAGTTTTTCGAGGAGGTCACAAAGATGATTGATGCAGGTGGGGCAGTGGATGTTGGCTATATGGACTTCAGTAAGGCCTTTAACAAAGTCCCTCATGGCAGACTGGTACAAAAGGTGAAGTCACATGGGATCAGGGGTGAGCTGGCAAGTTGGACAGAACTGGCTAGGTCACAGATGGCAGAGAGTAGCAATGGAAGGGTGCTTTTCTGATTGGAGGGCTGTGACTAGTGGTGTTCCGTAGGGATCAGTGCTGGGACCATTGCTGTTCGCAGTATATATAAATGATTTGGAGGAAAATGTAACTGGTCTGATTAGTAATTTGCGAAAGACACAAAGGTTGGTGGAATTGCGGACAGCGATGAAGACTGTCAGAGGATACAGCAGGATTTAGACAGTCTGGAGACTTGGGCGGAGAGATGGCAGATGGGGTTTAATCCGGACAAATGTGAGGTAATGCATTTTGGAAGATCAAATACAGATAGGGAATATACAGTGAATGGTAGAACCCACACGAGTATTAATAGTCATAGAGCTCTAAGTGTACAGGTACACAGGTCACTGAAAGGGGCAACACAGGTGGGGAAGGTAGTCAAGAAGGCATACGGCATGCTTACCTTCATTGGCCGGGGCATTGAGTATAAAAATTGGGCAGTCATGTTGCAGCTGTACAGAACCTTAGTTAGGCCACACTTGGGAGTATAGTGTTCAATTCTGGTCGCCATACTACCAGAAGGATGTGGAGGCTTGGAGAGGGTGCAGTAGAGATTTACCAGGATGTTGCCTGGTATGGAGGGCATTAGCTATGAGAGGTTGAATAAACTCGGTTTGTTCTCACTGGAACGATGGAGGTTGAGGGGCGACCTGATAGAGATCTACAAAATTATGAGGGGCATAGACAGAGTGGCTAGTCAGAGACTTTTTCCCAGGGTACGGGGTCAATTACTAGGGGGCATAGGTTTAAGGTGCAAGGGGCAAGGTTTGGAGGAGATGTACGAGGCAAGTTTTTTTCACAGAGGGTAGTGGGTGCCTGGAACTCGCTGCCGGAGGAGGTGGTGGAAGCAGAGACGATAGCGACATTTAAGGGGCATCTTGACAAATACATGAATAGGTTGAGAATAGAGGGATACGGACCCTGGAAGTGTAGAAGATTTTAGTTTAGACGGGCAGCATGGTCGGCGCAGGCTTGGAGGGCCAAAGGGCCTGTTCCAGTGCTGTACTTTTCTTTGTTCTTTTCTTTTTAAGTGGGTGTCCAGATTAGGTGGGGTTACAGGGATTGAGCAGGGGAATGGGCCGAGATAGGGTGCTCTTTCAGAGGGTCGGTGCAGTCATGATGGGCCAAATGGCCTCCTTCTGCACTGTAGGGATTATATGGATACACTGCAACAGGACAAGTGGTAATACAGCTTTGAAGGAAGGATACTGACGGTTCCCTAGCTGGGATACTTGTATCATCGACAGCCACAGGGGAGGTGCCTGAAGATTGGAGGGTAGCAAATGTTGTCATCTTGTTTAAGAAGGGCTGTCGGAATAAGCTTGGGAACTACAGCCCGGTTGGCCGTACTTCTGCAAAGGGTAAATTGTTCGAAGGTATTCTGAAGGACAGGATCCACAGGCAATTAGACCGGCAAGGGCTAATTAGGGAAAGTCAGCACGGCTTTGTAAGGGGAAAGTCATATCTCACGAATTTGATTGAGTTTTTTTGAAGGAGTAACAAAGAAGGTAGATGAGGGCAGTGCGGTCGACGTTGCCGACATGGACCTTAGCAAGGCCTTTGACAAGGTACCGCATGACAGGTTGTTGCAAAAAGTTAAATCTCACGGAATCCAGGGTGAGGTAGCCAATTGGATACAAAATTGGCTTGGCGACCGAAGACAAATGGTGGTTGTGGAGGGTTGTTTTTCAAACTGGAGGCCTGTGACCAGCGGTGTGCCTCAGGGATAAGTGCTGGGTCCACTGTTATTTAGAACATAGAACATAGAACGATACAGCGCAGTACAGGCCCTTCGGCCCTCGATGTTGCACCGACATGGAAAAAAAAAACTAAAGGCCATCTAACCTACACTATGCCCTTATCATCCATATGCTTATCCAATAAATTTTTAAATGCCCTCAATGTTGGCGAGTTCACTACTGTTGCAGGTAGGGCATTCCACGGCCTCACCACTCTTTGCGTAAAAAACCCACCTCTGACCTCTGTCCTATATCTATTACCCCTCAATTTAAGGCTATGTCCCCTCGTGCTAGCCACCTCCATCCGCGGGAGAAGGCTTTGTTTTGGTTAGTAAGTTTGCAGATGACACCAAGATTGGCGGTATCGAGGATAGTGATGAAGGTTATGCAAGATTACAACGGGATCTTGACCAATTGGGTCAGTGGCTGGGACTTTTTTCCTTTGGAGCATAGGAGAGATCTTATAGAGGTCTATAAAATAATGAGGAGCATCTTTCCCCAAAGGTAGAGGAGTCTCGAACTAGAGGACAGAGGTTTAAGGTGAGAGGGGAGAGACATAAAAGAGACCAGAGGGGAAATTTGTTCACAAGAGGGTGGTGAGCATCTGGAACGGCTGCCAGAGGCAGTGGTAGAGGCAGTTAGACAGTTACATGGGCAGGGTGGGTATAGAGGGATATGGGCCAAAAAAAACAAAAAGGAGCTCCCTTGTCCCTTTTCAAGATTTTGGTTCGGGTTTAGACTCTGACACCAATGATTTAAGATGATTGCACCAAGACTAGAGTCTCGATGATTGCATTTACTGTATATAATTAGTCTCCCCCAAACTGTCTGCCTCCAACAGTCATCTAAAATTTGATCTTTCTTTAATACATGGTTGTTAAACCATTCGTTTCTCTCCTTCAAAAAGTACCACAAATAACATTATTTGGAGATTTAATGAAAGCTTGAGGGAGGGGCAGGACTGGCAGCTCAATATTCTGAATCTTCAGGCAAGGTGAATGATGGGGGGGGGGGGGGGCGCATCCATCCTGCAGTGAGGGAGGGTGGCATCTTGGCAAGCTCAAGACCATATGCTTGGGACTTAAAAACAAAAAGGGGGCAATCACACTTCTGGGAGTGGACGAGAGGCTCCCAAACAGTCAGGGAGACATAACACAGCAGCTATATAGGCAAATCTCAGAAGTGTAAAAATAATAGGGTAATAATAGTACAGTATTTCAACTTCCCCAATATTAATTGGGATAGGCAAAGTGGGCAAGGCCTGTGGGGGGGGGGGGGGGGTGCAGAATTATTGAAGTGCACCCAGGAGAGCTTTTTGAGCCATCATGTCAAAAGTCCTACAAGAGAGGGGCGGAACAAAGCCGGGCCGGCGGTACAAGTGTCAGTGGGGGAGCATTTCGGTGATAGTGACCATAGCTCAGTAAGACTTAAGGCAATTATTAAAAAGGACTAAGACGAGGGCAGCACGGTGGCCCAATGGGTTAGCACTGCTGCCTCACGGCGCCGAGGTCCCAGGTTTGATCCCGGCTCTGGGTCACTGTCTGTGTGGAGTTTGCACATTCTCCCCATGTCTGCGTGGGTTTCGCCCCCACAAGCCAAAAATGTACAGGCTAGGTGGTTTGGCCACGCTAAATTGTCCCTTAATTGGAAAAAATTAATTGGGTACTCTAAATTTAAAAAAAAAAGGACTAGGCGTACTAGAAATAATTGTTTTTGAATTGGGGGTGGGATGGTTGATTTTAATAGGGTAAAACATGATCTGGTGAAAGTGAACTGGGAACTTGTAGGAAAATCCACATCAAAGTAGTGGGAGTCATTCAAAAATGAAGCAGAGAGAGTACAAAGCCAACACGTTACCGTAAATGTCAAGGGTGAGGCTAAAAAACCCTCGATGTCAAGGGACATACACAGGATTGGATCAGGGAAAATAGGGAGGCTTACGGTGGTTACAGGGGGCTCAAAACAGTGGATGCCCTAGAGGTGTACAGAAAGCGCAGGGAGTACTTTAAAAAATAAGGAGAATGAAGATGGGGAATGAAAAATAATTGGCAAGCAAAATAAAAGCGATGTGTAGTATCAGTATATTAAGGGCAAGAGGGTAGCAAGGGAAAGGGTAGGGTCAATTAGGAACCAAAGTGGCAATTGGTGTGTGGAGCCGAAATACATAGGTGAGGTTTTAAATGAGTATTTTGTATCGGTGTTCATTATGGAGGATGAAATGAAATGAAATGAAAATCGCTTCTTGGCGCGAGTAGGCTTCAAATGAAGTTACTGTGAAAAGCCCCTAGTCGCCACATTCCGGCGCCTGTTCGGGGAGGCTGGTACGGGATGATGTAGATATAGAAAGCAGGGAGGGGGACGGTGATTATAATTGAGCAGATTAGTACTGAAAGGAGTGTGTTAGGGTCTTAGCAGGCTGAAAAGTGGATAAGTCCCCAAGCCCAGGTGAGATCCATCCTCGGATGCTGTGTGAGGCAAGGGAAGAGATTGCGGGGCTCTAACGCTGATTTTCAAATCCAGGAGAGTTGCCAGAGGATTGGAGGACCTGGAAGACATTATTCAAAGGAAGGAGGCGGAAAACAGGTTATTACAGGCAAGGGAGTCTAACGTTAGTGGCAGGGAAATTATTGGAGAAAAATCGGAGGGACAGAATTTCCACTTGGGCGAGGCGAGGATTGAATTGAGAATAGTCAGCATGGCTTTGTCAGGGAGGGAACATGTCTAACAAACTTGATTGAATTTTTCCAGGAGGTGACTAGGCGTGTAGATGAGGGCAGTGGAGTTGATATAGTCTGCATGGATCTCAACAAGGTCCTGAGTGGGACACATATCAAGGCGGTTAAGAGCCCACGGGATCCAGGGCAATTTGGCAAATGGGATCCAAAATTGGCTTAGTGGCAGGAGGTAATGGTTGAAGGTCGTTTCTTGGCCACTTTTTAAAACTTTATAAAGCTGAATGCTCAAGCTGCCCAGGAGAACTTTGAAATGAAGCTGGAGATGGTCATTTGGCACATCCTGCATCTGCCGGCTCCTCTGTCGGAGCTTTGCAATTAGTCCCATTCCTACACAATACCCTGAGAAATTTCCCCTTTTTAAGGATTTATCCAATTCTCTATTACGAGTTCCCACATGCTGACTGAAAATGTCTATTCCAAATCATCATCAGCTCACTGCGCAAAATAAGTCTCCCTTCTGGTTATTTTGTTTGTTTATGTTAAATGTGTCCTCTGTTTCTTGCCTTCCTGCCAGCGGAAGCAGTTTATCCACATTTACTTGATCAAAATATTTCATGTTTTTGAATTGCATTAATTCTGCTCAAAGGAACATAGACTCAGTTTCTCCACAGACTGGTGCTCCTCCTCTTCCCCAGTCAAGTTCTAGTAAGTCTATTCCCCTCAGACGCCTTGAACATCCTTCCTGAAGCGCTGTGCCAAGTTTTGAACAAGACCTAACCAGTGTATTATCAAGGTTCGCACAACTTCTTTGCTTTTGAGCTCCAAGCTTTGGTTTGTAAAACCAAGGCAACCCTTCCGCTCTCTAACCTCAAGCATCCGATTTTAATCACTCCACCAGTGATGGCCATGCCTTCAGCTACCTGGACCTTCAGCTCTAACACCATCCGGTACCTCCAAGGCTCCCTACCTCGCGTTCCTCCTTTAAGGCACTCGTCTGACCAAGTTTTTGGTTCCCTGACCTAACTGCTCCTTACGTGGTTCTGTCATATTGTCTTTTCGGATGCTCCTGTGGAGTGCTTCATGTTAACGGTGCCATATAAATAAACTGTTAATGTTTAAAATGGGTTTGCCTCCTTATCCTGCTACCTTTAAAGATTTGAGTATGTGAACCTCCATTGACCCCATCTACACCTCCTGCTGCCTGGGGAAAGCGGGCAGCATAATCAAGGATCCCTCCCACCCGGCTTACTCACTCTTCCAACTTCTTCCATCGGGCAGGAGATACAAAAGTCTGAGAACACACACGACTCCTAAACGACCCTCTTATGGACTGACCTCATTTAACAATACACCCCGAATGCTTCACCCGATGCCGGTGTCTATGTAGTTACATTGTGTACCTTGTGTTGCCCTATTATTTATTTTCTTTTATTTCCTTTTCACGTACTTAATGATCTGTTGAGCTGCTCGCAGAAAAATACATTTCACTGTACCTTGGTACACGTGACAATAAACAAAATCCGATGCAATGTCTCTTGTCCTGTATACCTTGTATATATAAACCTTTTTAAAGTGGTATCATTAATGGGTTAAACATGGTGTTGTTTCACCTTCCCCACTCCCAAAACCACAAAAATGCAACAAGTTAGCCTGTGTTGCCAATTGACAAGACATGCCAATGCTCCAGTGAGTGGTCTTACGGATAACTGGCTCCACATGTTCAGCAGGGGTTGAGAGAGATGAAAAGGCAGCCAGACAGATTTGCTCTTTCTTTCTGTTTTAAGAAAAATGAAAGGTGGAGGCGGAGGAGATTAGAATGCAGGCAGTGAGGAAGCGCTGGAGGAGATTAGAATGCAGGCAGTGAGGAAGCGCTGGAGGAGATTAGAATGCAGGCAGTGAGGAAGCGCTGGAGGAGATTAGAATGCAGGCAGTGAGGAAGCGCTGGAGGAGATTAGAATGCAGGCAGTGAGGAAGCGCTAGAGGAGATTAGAATGCAAGCACTTTGTTTGTCCAAGTCCAGCGACGGACGAAAGGGAAGTGCAGCCTTTTCATTACTTCGTATGACTGAACAAAGATAAATTGTACTTAAGTTTAATTGTTGATTTGCGTGTGAAATAAAGGAGCTCCAACAATAGTGCCTGTCCTCACCTTACCAAGTGTTGTCTTCCATCCACAAAATAATTGAAGGTCATGCGGGAGAGACAGGGAATGAAATTGGCCTCTGCCACTAGTGCAGAATGTGTTCATAGTGAATTGGTGCCTACTTAATCATTGATTTCAACGGCAAAGAAAGTCAAGCTTGGTGGAAACCAGACTGTCCATTTCCTATGAGCACATGTCACAATACTGGCCAAGATCAATTATACACCTGTAATATCCCATTTGAAATGTCAGGATGGGTACATTGTTATATAGTAGTGTAACCAGGAGGTGTTAGTAGATGTTACTCCGAGTGGGGTTATCTCCAAGTGTTTGCTGAAGGCTTCATTAAGGCAGGTTGAATCAATCCTACATGGAACTCTGACGAGTAATTAATTGCAGCTCCTCGTCAGAGGAGAAAGAACCAAGGTGCAAAATCTTCCGTCTCCTCGAGGATTAAATAAACCAATTTGATTCTGACAAGTAAAAGCTGCCAATCATTGTACGAGGATGATGAGGGGATAGATAGAGTGGACGTTCAGAGACTATTTCCTCGGGTGGATGTAGCTGTTACAAAGGGTCATGACTATAAGGTTCAGGGTGGGAGATATAGGAGGGATATCCGAGGTAGGTTCTTTACTCAGAGAGTGGTTAGGGTGTGGAATGGACTGCCTGCTGTGATAGTGGAGTTGGGCACTTTAGGAACTTTCAAGCAGTTATTGGATAGGCACATGGAGCACACCAGAATGTCAGGGTGTGGGATAGCTTGATCCTGGCTTCGGACAATGCTCCGCACAACATCGAGGGCCAAAGGGCCTGTTCTGTGCTGTACTGTTCCATGTATACACCGGTATAAATAGGAAACGGATTTGGAAGAAAGACCTGGGCCGGAATTTTCAGGTTGTTGTGATTCACCTCCCCCCCCACCCCCCCGCATGGCAGCGCACCCCTGCGGTGTGGGACGTCTTCAATAGGAAACCCCATTGACGATTGCTGCAGTTTTGAAACCAATTTTGATTTTACGTCCACAGAATCTAGGAATGTGCACTTGTGAAGCTGTGTCAGTCTGATCATGAGCGTTTCTGTCCTACGGGATACACGTCGTTTCTCATTGCAAGTGCAAATTTATGGATCATTTGAATTCCAGTCAAGTGTAATTTGGACATTTTTTTTTTCAGTGAAGGAAATCAGCTTTGTGAGCACTCACCATATTCTTAGAACTGGGATGAAATATTTGGGCTCACAGAGGGGCAGATGCCACCAAAACGTGAAGCATCAGAGTAATCTGACAGAGTAATCTAACAGTACCAATAATTTGCCACCAGGAAAGCATTCAGTCAAGGAAGTATATACCATTAATCTTACCTCAGTTGTTGGTAAACTTTGAAAGCCCATAATAAGGGATAAGGGTAGTAAACTCTTAGCAAGGCAAGGGTTGGGCAGGGGAAACTGAAAAATGTTGCTGACAGGTGACTGTGCTTCACAAAAGTAAGGTGAAAAAATAGCACAAGTGTTGTGGTTATATCTATGAATTTCAGAAGGTATTTTTCACAAGAGATTTGCTATGAAATCAACGATTCTTGGACTAGAGCAGGGGTGGGCAAACTTTTCCGTGCAAGGGCCACATTCAGAAATTCACAATTCACAAAGGGCCGCATAGTATATTAAGTAAAATAATTACTTCACCCGGTTATGATTCTGGGCGCCTCATATAGAACATAGAACAGTACAGCACAGAACAGGCCCTTCGGCCCTCGCCGTTGTGCCGAGCAATGATCACCCTACTCAAGTCAACGTATCCACCCTATACCAGTAAGTAACCCAACAGCCCCCCCCCCCCCCCCATTAACCTTAAAAAAAAATAAAAAAAAAAAAAAAATTTCTTTAAAAAAAAAAAATTTTTTTTTAATGACTTGGTGGGCCGCAGAAATACCTTTGGCGGGCCGCATGCGGCCCGCGGGCCGTAGTTTGCCCACCCCTGGACTAGAGCCTGTCAGGATACAACATTGGCAAGAGGACAGGAGGCAGAATTTGCGATAGCTAATTATTTTACCAGAGAGCAGGGTACAAGAGAAGTCCTATCAAGGTTTGTTGATGATACCAACTTGGGCGTCGAGGCAAACTTGTTGTAAGAGCACAGGTGGGGTCGCAGAGCAGGAAAATAAAACGGCAGATGTAATTTAGTGCAGGGAAATGCAGACCGATACATTTTCAGAAATGGCGGAATAAAACGCAAGATCCTGACCAGATGGCAGGAACTGACAAGATGTAACCGAGCAAATGTGCGGACCTTTAACTGGTGACGATTGTAGATAGAAAAGACCATAAAAAAGGCAAATAAAAATCCAACGTTCCTGTATAAAAGCAAGACCTTTGGTTGACCAATAGGGTCCAGCAAGAATGGTACAGAGAGAGGTTATTATGAAGCTGTGTCATTTTCCATTTGGAAAGGGCAAGGGGAAGAATCTAATAAAAATTTGAAAACACAATGAAAGGCGAGTGACACAAATAACAGACTGCTACTACTGGCTCGTGAATCAATTAACGAGGGGGGCACAGAAGATATCAACGGGGCAAAAGGGAGAACTCGGAATAATTTGTTGCATTCAGGTTATTACAACACAGAACATTTTACAAGTGGCTAATGAGGCAACGGCTATAAAATAATTTAAAGCAAAACTGGATCAGCATTTTAACAGGGGAAAAAAATGAAAGGATATGGGTTAGCACAAGGAGATGGGATTAGGGTGGACAGTTTTGGTTGAGCGGCTAGTATTAGCGTAGACGTTTTACGAGCACACGCACGCACACACACACTCACAAACTCTGAATTGTGTTCCCGCTGAAGTTTAGAAATATTTTGGGAATCAGCTTTCTCTCCCCCCTGCCCCGGTGTTGCAAAGTATTACAATCAAACCAGTTTGTCATTGGAATGGCACAGACTATTTTTATTTTGGAATAAAACAAGTATGCACACTCAAATGAAGTTAGATCATGAGCCGATGCAGGGATAAGGGTTTCCGCCCATTCAATGGGAATAACTGCAAAAGATTTGAGCACTATTTCAAACACTCACACTTGCACAAGCAACCAGCTAAGGTGCCGACATAAATCATTAACACACAGGCTTCACAATTCCTGCAGAGATGCTTCTGACGGTTATACAGACATAGAGCTACACCGAACACTGAGAAGGACAGACTCATAGGAGACTGCTTCATCTGCAGAGGAAGGAAAGGCAGGTGTACACGGTCTGAAAGCAAGCCGACAGCGCAGAGACACCAGCACACACAAACGCGAACAGAACACAAATACTGCGGGGTCATTTCATGAGGTGTGCTCCATGGTTACTGTGCTTCATTTTCTTCCTCTCCCCAAGAAAAAGGCTGATACGGCGGACAATAAATAAAATGGGTTTGCAGTACGGGGCGAGGCTTGCAATTGTGCGCATTCTAACCAGGTTTCGTATGGTCACGGTCAACATGAGATGCAGCCTGGCTCTTTAGCTAATGGTGTTCAGAGTGTTGGTGATAGGGTTTTAAATATTTAAATGTCTGAATTCACAACCAACGGACAGTTCTGCTGAAATAACCACCTTCTTTGAAAATATCAATAATCCAGGACCTAAAAAGAACCTCTGAGCAAAAGCCGGAAAAAATAAAAATTAATTGAAGAAAAACATGACCAATATTAGCTTTCATATCTAAACCCTGGTTAGCGTGCATTCATATTACCCAGGCTACGCGTAACGTTATACTTGGGTTCAGCCACCGAGGCAAGAGCTAAAAAGCATCACAAAGTCCCAACATGCATTAGGTGCAGTGCTAGTGAAACAGCGAGGCGTGCCCCAATCCACCTGAGGCACAGGAAGAGGCAATGCATCATTACCACTTTGCAAGGTCTGCCGTCCTCCTGCCAACACGCCACTTGGGAGCATTCCAGTGGGAGTTAATCCCTTCAGCGTCAGCACACTCTCACTCTCCTCTCTGTGAAGGTAGAACATTGGGAACGCATTCAGAATTGCACAGCAAGGGAAATAAAATTCCGACGTAAATGTAAACGGAACGTGGTCTGTTACTTGATGAGGAACTGTCATTTAAATTCCAAGGGGCTGGTTTAGCTCACTGGACTAAATCGCTGGCTTTTAAAGCAGACCAAGCAGGCCAGCAGCACGGTTCGATTCCCGTACCAGCCTCCCCGGACAGGCGCCGGAATGTGGCGACTAGGGGCTTTTCACAGTAACTTCATTGAAGCCTACTCGTGACAATAAGCGATTTTCATTTTCGTTTTCACCTCCCATTGCTTTGGAGTCAAATTTCCATCCACACGGTCAGTTTTCACCCGAGTGCCATTTGGCTATCCAGTCAAGTTCGATTAACTCATTGGATAATGTGTATTTTCTAGTGATGGTGGGGAGGGAGAAATGTGAAGAGGGCGCTACCGGGTTGTGAACAGGGGCCGGGTCGATTGCTCCCTTCCTCGTCAAGCTTGCACTGAGAGCGCAGCTATCTCAAGACGTCATCAATTTAGGAGCAACCCGTTCAAGATCACACCTCGTAGGCGAATTGCTCACCAAGACATGATGGAGGTGGGGAGACATTTTTACCTTGTGAACCCATGCTCCGATTTATAAAATGGATTAGCATGGAGCCACATAAAGAGAGATTAGGACCCTGATTATAACCTTCAGTTTGCTGAGAGGTTTTGAGGAAACCCCACAAACTTGAAAAAGTCTGTGAATGAGCACTTGAAACATTCAAAGCTATGGGCCGAATGTTGGACAGTAGGTTTTGTCGTTTTGTCAGGCTTGATGGGCCGAAGGGCCTCTTCTGTACTGTGTGACTCTATGACGACCTCAAGAGAGGAGCCCGATAAGATTATTAAATGGAACCCCACATTGAAACCCTCACCTGAGCACTGAGAATACTCTGGCCATTTTGCCAATCGCTCGAATTTTGTTCCGAATGATCTCCTTCCGTGCTGCAGCTGTACCTGTTTAAACATTAGACCAGGCTTGAAGCTCAATCACTTTGTCACAGTCTTTCTACATTGCATTCTCTCACCTACGGGTGGCTCACTGTGCTCCCCTTCTGCAGAGCTGAATGATTCAAATACCGTCCAGAGGTAGCTAATTTGCCAAGGTGATAACCGCCTTCAAAGGGGGAATCAGTGCGGCATCCAGGCTTGGGACAAGCTACAGTGTGGAGGCTACAATTCAAAGGTGGGTGGAAGACTGGTAAAAGGTGTCAGAATTCCTTGGGTAGCTGAAGGGAACTAGTCAGCCTCCACTAACAAAGAACCAATGCAAGTCCACCAAGCTCTCTTTCAAGCCGTCACTCAGGAACACACAAACGAGAAGCAGGAGGCCATTCATCCCCTCGAGCCCTCTCCACCACTCAGTACGATCATGGCTAATCCCATCTCGGCCCCATCTGCCTGCTCCCCATAGCCCTTCAACCCGCTACTGATTAAAAACACACCTCTCTCCTCCTTAAATGTGTTCAGTGTTCCGACATCCACCGCTTTCTGGGGTAGAGAATTCCACACGTTCACCACCCCTTGAGGACCGAAGGGCCTGTTCCTTGTGCTGTAGTTCTTTTGTTCTTTGAAGCAATCCTCCCTCATTTCTGCTTTAAATCTGCCACCTCTTAGCCTAAAACTATGACCGCTCGTTCGAGAATGTTCGAGAAAGGGGAAACGCCCGCTCTACGTCGACCCCGTCAATCTCCGCAACGGAAGCATTACGTTTGACGCAGAGACACCTCTACAAATAACAAATTCGGTGCTTTTGATACACAGCCTGTTACATGTTCTCAGAATTCTTACACCCTAAACACTCGTTGATGAATGGACTGCGCCGCACACGAAATGAAAAGCTCTTACCGTCAAATGCATCGTCGCCCTCCGACATGAGCTCATCGTCAGAGCAGATATTGAGGACGTTAACCAGCATCTCAGTGACTGCACAATAAGAAATAATTTTGTTTAATTTATGATTTCATCTGCGCCGCATGTTTCAATTTTTACCTTTGCTAATATTTTCAATTTACCTTTAGCAAAATGAGTGTTCAATAGCTATACCTTTTTCCCCGACAAACGGCAGCGACCACGTAAAGACGTCCATGAAGTTAGGCAGCCAGTAGGGGTGAGGAGAACAGTTGAACTGTCGAATATTCATCACATTGTTTTCATACTTCAATACAGCAGCTGAAATGAAACACAATCTCTCGGTGATATACTGAGCATGGCACTGTAGCATAGAGGGAGGCATTTCAAAGAGGTAAAGTCTTTATTTTGGACTGTTTTTAATGTGTCACTCTTTCCCAGGGTGGAGGGGTCAGTCACCAGGGGGCGTAGGTTAAAGGTCAGTGGGGCAAAGTTTAGAGGAGATGTGCGAGGCAGGTTTTTTACACAGAGGGTGGTGAGTGCCTGGAACGCGTTGCCAGGGGAGGTTGTGGAAGCAGATACATTAACAGCGTTCAAAAGGCATCTCGACAAATACATGGATAGGATGGGCATAGAGGGATACGGCAATAGGAAGTGCTGAGGGTTTTCCCACGTTGGTATCATGACCGGTACAGGCTTGGAGGGCTGAAGGGCCTGTTCCTTTGCTGTATTGTTCTTCGTTCTTTACTCTGAGGCGCCGAGTCTGTAAATGTATTGCGAAAGGTGAAACAGAGGTACATTGGCCAATTATTCTCTGGGTAATTCATGAATTAGCTCCTATTCATTTTTTTAAATTAAATTTGAAATACCCAATCCTTTTTTTTTTCAATTAAGGAGCAATTTAGCGTTTCCAATGCACATCTTTGGGTCGTGGGGGTGATTCCCGATACTGATCACTATCACACAGCTTGAGAGAGAGCGGGAGAGAGTACAGTCAAGTCATGATGTCCCCCCTACAATGAAATATTCTAGTGACAAGCTCTGGATGTGAAGATGACAACTGTCTAGGAGCACTCAATTTACAGCAATGTGCAAGTGGCTCTGTCAACGCTGAACTAAAAAGGAAAGATTCTTCTTTGAAAAAAAGGTACAAACCAATGAAATAAGGTACAAAGAACTTACCTTTATTATTGTAGACATCTAAATAGTTTGGTGCAGAAAATATTGTAATTAATGATGGGAATCCAGTGGTTTGGCTTTTTCTGTACATTCTGTAGCTGTAAAAACAAAAATATTGAAAACAATCATATTTAACTACATAATGAATTTAAAACCTATAATAAAACTAGCCTTGTAATTATTAGAACATTACCAGAACTGGGTGACCAAAGAAAAATAATACAGCATATTTCAGAACCTCAAAACATCCCTAAGCACTTTAAAGCAATTCAGTACTTTTGAAGTGTAGTCAATTATTACACAGGGAATCTCAACAGCCTTTTTACAATAATCTTTTATTAGTGTCACAAGTAGGCTTACATTAACACTGCAATGAAGTTACTGTGAAAAGCCCCTAGTTGCCACACTCCGGCGCCTGTTCAGGTACACAGAGGGAGAATTCAGAACATCCAATTCACCTAACAGCACGTCTTTCGGGACTTGTGGGAGGAAACCGGAGCACCCGGAGGAAACCCACGCAGACACGGGGAGAACGCGCAGACTCCTCACAGACAGTGACCCAAGCCGGGAATCGAACCCGAGACCCTGGTGCTGTGAAGCAACATTGCTAACCATGTGCTACCATGCCGCCCCTACTTAATAGAAAGAGTAAAATGAGACCTTGGTTTAACTTGACAGCCAAATGAAGATACCTCTAACAATGCAGCATGCCAGCATTAACCTGACTCTTGCACTGAAATCTCTGGCCTGAGATAACCCACAATAATGGCAAGAGTCCCACTATAGTGGGGTCAGATACCAGCAATCCAGGGCAGTCTGTTGGGAAAGAGTTAATGTTCCCTGAAATTGGGGTTTTAATTGTTTAACAGGCTGCACTAAATATAAAGGGGATACAGGTGGCACTGTGGTGTTGTTGGAGACGTGATTGCTGAACACAAACTTGAGTCGAAGTCGAGACCTGATTTCTAGTTCAGTCACCATTGGAGCTAAACACAGAACATACAGTGCAGGAGGCGGCCATTCGGCCCATCGAGTCTGCACCAACCCGCTTAAGCCCTCACTTCCATCTTATCCCCGTAACCCAATAACCCCTCTTGGGTAACCAGTGTCAATTTGACCCCACATCTGGCAAAACCACTTGGAAGTGGGAATACATCAAGGAAGTGACCCAGCGTGTTCTTTTCTCATTCAGCTCACACGCCGCCTCGGAAGAACTAGGAAAACTTAGCCAATTAGAGCAGGGCTGAAAAATCCAACTTGGCTAAATCCAATTTGGGACAGAGTGGGGTCCAAACTATTGATCTGTTGGGGCACAGTTGTTCACAGAATAAACCTGGTCAGTTTATGCTTTTAATTTTCATTTCTGCATGCTTACTTTGTGATTCTAAGTCTGACCATTTGAATGAAATTTTCATTCCTCTGTAAATACTCATCAGTTGCGTTATGGTGCACAGTTGATTTGCTTTGCGTGACATGACTGTGCATGCTATGGAATTACAGATATGATGGAGCTCAAGTTTTTAAAATAAATTTAGTGTACCCTATTAATTTTTTCCAATTAAGGGGCAATTTAGTGTGGCCAATCCATTTAGGGCCTGGTTTAGCACACTGGGCTAAATCGCTGGCTTTTAAAGCAGACCAAGGCAGGCCAGCAGCACGGTTCGAATCCCGTACTAGCCTCCCCGAGCAGGCGCCGGAATGTGGTGACTAGGGGCTTTTCACAGTAACTTCGTTGAAGCCTAATTGTGACAATGAGCGATTTTCATTTCATTTCATTTCAATCCACCTAGCCTGCACATCTTTTGGGGTGTGGGGGCGAAACCCACACAAACACAGGGAGAATGTGCAAACTCCATACGGACAGTGACCAGAGCTGGGATCAAACCTGGCACCCGGCAGTGAGGCAACAGGGCTAACCCACTGCGACACCGTGCTGCCCTATGGCGCCCCAAGTTTGCATATACCAAAGGGTTGCACATATGATGGGTTTTGGAATCGCTTTATACTATTGAAGGGTGACTGAGTAACACACAAGTGCACATCATGCCAAAAATAATTGTTGAAAATGAAAAGGATACTTTGCTTAATCAGCCAAGTTATGCATCATGTGCAACATATTTGATTTCTGAGCTACATTATCAGAAATTCAGACGTGTTATATACCCAACTCCAGGAGATTTAAATTACACCACTGTCTGGAAATGCACCAGAACCCCTAAAATTGGTCGAGTTATTCATTTTTCCTACTTCAGTGTTACTAATGGGATCCAAGAGCTCGTTACCACTCTTGCAAAGATTGATTAATTCAGTGGTGAAATCTTCATCAGGTTTTCCCATATGTATTCTCTAGTAGCCATTAATACTACTGTAAAAAAAATTATTGCATTAGCTTGAACAAGGCTAAAAATTACACCTTGCTCAATATGGAAAGATTCTTAAAAAGCACAGTTTGTTTATTTATTTAATTAATTAAACTAAGGAACTCAAGCAAATGGCTGAACATCGCCATACCTCTGGACAAGCAGATCCGAAACTCAAAATTAAAGCAGTTTATGTTACTCCCTGGGTTTCCGAGGCTCTTTGAAGTTACAGGGGACAAGCGCGAGGACTCCCTATGCAGTCCCATGCAAAGTATCAAATCCTGAGGATCAGTTTCTGATGACAGGCCATATCAGATAAACTCCTGCGCTGGAGCACTGTGACAGCCAGTGGAGAACAGCCAAGAATAAACAGAAAAGCAGCGATCACGGTTACCCTGATCCCCAACGGCGACACCAAAGGACCACGGACTTGAGCTCGAGTGACATCTGTAATAATAATTCACAGCTGCAATTTCTGACTGACAGCATTGGGGATGTGTAGGGATAGTGAAACGTCTTCACTCTACCCGGGGTAGTGAACTTTAATGGATCCTGGAGCCCAAGGAGCTGGTAACCACCTTGTTGATAAGATTCATTAGAAGGAAAATAATTCAGGGTTTGATGAGATTAAGCCAGACAGCTTAAATTTTAGGCACGAAAAGGGCCAAAAAGACTAACAGAAAAAGACAAGGTAATTGGAAAGCACTAAAAAGCGAGAGGTGTAGCAATCACGACAACTCAGTAACAGACATTCTTGAAGGACATACATGGATTGTAACGGGCTAGTTGATGATGCAGTAATCAGCCACTTCAGGCAGGACAGCCCAGGGAAGCTAATTTCCAGAGGAGAGGTTGCATACCTTTCAACCAATATCCAAGACTTGAATAGATGACTGCCAGTTAAACGCTA
Source organism: Scyliorhinus canicula (assembly GCF_902713615.1). NCBI lineage: Eukaryota > Metazoa > Chordata > Chondrichthyes > Carcharhiniformes > Scyliorhinidae > Scyliorhinus > Scyliorhinus canicula. The sequence continues at coordinate 28,027,272 of NC_052167.1, forward strand.
TCCAAACTACAGTAGACTACGTGTAACACGATCCTCCAACTAACTGCTGGATTAAGAGATGCTATAATAAACTAAACCCAGTCAAGGCTGACAGACTGAGTTATATCAACCTGAACCCAGCTAACCCCGTGGCTACTACAGGTCTGAAACCCAATCATATTACTTTTGATGATTCCTATTACAAGGTCCTCTCTGCATTTTAAACAGGTAAATGAAAATAAGTGTTGGGAGCGACACCACTGTGCTGTTCTTCACTACCCGATCTATTGCAAACTCTAGACATCAAGGTAATTCTGATAGCTCCTCTGTATCGGATGTACACTTTCGCGTGGTCAGGAATTTCAAGCTGATCATCGCCACTAAGTATGGATGCATGATCTTGTGATATGAATTTTCCAGTCGTAATGTGGCCGTGAGCTTGAGAATCAAACGCTCCAACGTCTGGATATAGCTCCACAGATTCTGCAAATCCATGTGGCCATTTCTATGTGTGAGGCTTTGTACTGGGTCTTAGCAGGGTATTCCACTTAAAGGGCATCGCAGTCCAGCACAAACCATTCCACGTGAAGTTGCACAAGACATTAGTGAGGCCACACTTGGAACACTGTACAGTACTGGTCACACTATTATAGAAAGGATATTATTAAACAAGGAAGAGTGCAGAAAAGATTTCCTAGGACGCTACCGGGACTTGATAGTTTGAGTTATAAGGAGAGGTTGGATAGGCTGGGACATTTTTCATGGAGCGTGGGAGGCTTAGGGGTGATCTTATAGAGATCTAGAAGATAATGAGGGCCATAGGTAAGGTAGATAATCAACATCTTTTCCCAACAGCATGGGAGCCTAAAGCTAGAGGGCATGGATTTAAGGTGAGAGAGGAGAGATACAAAAGGGTCCAGAGGGGCAATTTTTTCACACAGAAGGTGGAGTGTGTCTGGAACGAGCAGCCAGAGGTAGTAGTAGAAGTGGGTATAATTTTGATTTTTTTAAAAAGCATTTAGACAGTTATATGGGTAAGATGGGTATAGAAGGATATGGGCCAAATGCGGGCAAGTGGGACTAGCTTAGTGGTAAAGACTGGGCAGCACGGACAAGTTGGGCCGAAAGGCCTGTTTCCATGCTTTAAACCACACCCAAGCTGCGAGTTCCCGAGCATAGACCGATGACTGTACCATGTTTTCAGCTGTGTCGAATACCAGGTTATAGGAGAATTCATTCAAGTCAATTCATTCAGGGGCTGTTTAGCTCACTGGGCTAAATCGCTGGCTTTAAAGCGGACCAAGCAGGCCAGCAGCACGGTTCAATTCCCGTAACAGCCTCCCCGGACAGGCGGCGGAATGTGGCGACTAGGGGCTTTCATAGTAACTTCAATGAAGTCGACTCGTGACAATAAGCGATTTTCGTTTTTCATTTCATTTTTCAAGTCGGCAGCATCAATCGAAAACCACACAGCAATACAGGAACATTCCGACACATCACTTTCACATATTGTGAATTACAAAACCACAGTTCAATGATCCTCCTTCATCTTCCAGCAAAACTTGAAACAAAACATACGACTTGTGTCACTGCAATGAAAATGGTTTAATTCAGTGTAGCTCACCCTGCATCCTGGGCCTCGTGGGCTCGAATTATTGATAGCAAATTATTGTGTTGTAAAAATTCACAAACAGCTGGGTAACTGAAACACAAAGATTTCCAATTAATATCCATTTAAAATGTTAGAAAGCTGAAATTGAATGCACACTGACAAAGCCGTGCACCTGCCCACAAACAGCACCTGTAGAAATAGGAGCATCCTCGCACTGTATTATGACTGAAGTGTTCTTGTGTTTTCTCATTTCCAAAATCCTCCGAAGGATCCGACCACAACAAGTCACACATTGGCCCGAATGCTGGTGGCTCCTTAAACCTATCTAACTGTGAAGAGACAAGCCAGGAAAATGAGAGTGTCAATGGCACTTATCAAACACGACAACTTCAACTGATACAAGTGCAAAGATGTGCGGGTTAGGTGGATTGGCCATGCTAAATTGCCCCTTGGCGTCCTATGGTTGGGTGGGGTCACGGGAACAGGGAGGGGGAGTGGGCGTAGGTCGGGTGCTCTTTCAGAGGGGCGGTGCAGACTCGATGGGCCGAATGGCATCCTCCTGCACTGGAGGGATTCTGAATAGGCAACACTTCCCAGACTGGATAAGCCCAAAAACAAAACTGACCAAAACCTGGATTTTTAACCTGGGGGCAAGTTCTATATGGCTGGGCTGGGGCGGTGCCTGCACAGCGAGGAAGGATGGATCCAATGGTAACTTGACTGACAGTCGTTTGGGGGGGGGGGGAATAGATCCCAACGTTGGTCACGTCGGGGGCAGTGAGGAGAGAAGGAAGTTAGACAGGTCTTTATTATTGGCTTACATTAACACTGCAATGAAGTTACTGTGAAAAGCCCCTAGTCGCCACACTCCGGCACCTGTTCGGGTACACAGAGGGAGAATTCGGAATGTCCAAATTACCTAACAGCACGTCTTTCGGGACTTGTGGGAGGAAACCGGAGCACCCGGAGGAAACCCACGCAGACACGACACAGACAGTGACCCAAGCGGGAATCGGTCCGGGACCCCGGCGCTGTGAAGCAACAGTGCTAACCACTGTGCTACCGCCCATGTAAGAGATCACGTGACAGCGGGTAGCCATGCCAACCTTCTACATCGATGATGAGTATTTTTATTGTAGGCAATGCCCCAAGATGCTTTTCAGAGAAGAAAAGCTGCCTAGCATTGTTGAACAAAGCGGTATCAGAAAGGCAAGCTTTGAAAAGGCCTTTAGAGACAGATTGTGGAACAAAGGTGAGGGTTTTCAGGAAGATGTAGTGCTGTCAGGGCTCAGGTCTGTAGGCTCTTCCATCGATGTGAACTGAAGCAAAAGATCTGTTGGGACTGAAGAGAACAGAATGGGACATGGGGTTCGTCGGTTTGCAGGGTCAGACAGGCAAGATTTGTAGACAACATTTAGTAATGGTCAGTGGGTCACGGCAGGCATGGCATGTGGGCAGTGCAGGTTTGGCAGAATGTCTGACTTATGCTCAACATGGTGTCAGGCAGCAAGCTGTCAACACAATGAAGTTATGCAGTCTAAGGGGGGGTTTAAAGAGACAGAACTGGGTGCCATCTGTCTACATGTGGAAACTGAGCAGTGATATTCACTAGAAAAATAACATGGCCCAAAAAATAATTGGGATATTGGGAAATTTTGATCACACAGCAAGTGAAATTTTAAAAATATTTAACTGCGATTTATTCCTTCAAAAATGTATCTTAGTATATAAAACACAAATAATGATTACAAAATTGAATCATATCAGTAATTGTGCACAGTACACCAAGTATGCAGTTACGAACTCTGAATAACTTGCTTCCCGCTTGCCGTCTCTCCTGCTCACCTACCCTCCTGTTTGCCACCTCCCTCCCTATCCCCCTAAAGGCCAAGATCCTCACTCCGATTTCCCTGCTTGCTGCTGCCCCCCTTACTCCCAGCTCCTCCTACTCGCTGGCCCTCCCACGTGCCACATCAAACTCACTTCCTAAGCCACTCACCCACGCCTCCCACCAGGGGCTGGTTTTAGCTCACCAGGCTAAATCGCTGGCTTTTAAAGCAGACCAAGCAGGCCAGCAGCACGGTTCGATTCCCGTACCAGCCTCTCCGGACAGGCGCCGGAATGTGGCGACTAGGGGCTTTTCACAGTAACTTCATTGAAGCCTACTCGTGACATTAAGCGATTTTCATTTTTCATTTCATTTCACTGCCCCACTCTCAGTCCCTCTTCCATGTGTCAACACCCTGCCGCTTGCCATGTCCCTTCCACCTTTCCATCACTCAAACCTGGTGTCTCTCCCACTCATCACCTCCCTCACTCTCTCCAGTCGTCCCACTCATGGCCTTGGTCGTGCTCACAGGCCCCCCCCCCCCCCCCCCCCCCCCCCCCCCCCCCGGGCCCTCCCACATATAAACTCCCTCTCGCACACTATTTCCCTCCCGGAGCCTCCATCTCCCGAACCCTCACTTTGAGCGAGTGCTCTGGAAAGAGGCATAGAACATAGAACAGTACTGCACAGAACAGGCCCTTCGGCCCTCGATGTTGTGCCGAGCAATGATCACCCTACTCAAACCCACGTATCCACCCTATATCCGTAACCCAACTCGGACATTTCTGCACACATCCTAAGACAATTCCTCCTCATCCCTGCCTGAAAGGCGTCCACTCCCAACAGCCAATTACATCAGGGATAGAAACATTTCCATAAAATACTTACTTTTCTAATATCTTCTAAACTATGAATTTCTGGCGAAAGCCCTCCGTGAACACAAAGAAACTGCTGATTCAGAAGTGCAGCAAGCGGCAGGCAGTCAAAAGCATCCATACATGCGTCGTACACTCTTTCTGAATATTTGATTTTACCTATTTGAAAAGAAATGTGGATTAATATTCTGGTCTTGCCTTTGCTGCCAACTAAATAACTAGACAATTAAACATTCATATTTACCGTGGGCAAACTTTCATCCCTATTCCCCCTCCGTCGAATTATCCCATAGGATTTGCTTGCTTCCCAAGCAGAGGCCTCCAGCTTCCGAGAGTCACGGATCATACATTTTTAAAAAATTAAATTTTAGAGTACCCAATTCATTTTTCCAATTAAGGGGTAATTTAGCCTGGCCAATCCACCTACCCTGCACATCTTTTGGATTGTGGGGGTGCGGCTCACGCAGACACAGGGGAGAATGTGCAAACTCCACACGGACAGTGACCCAGAGCCAGGATCGAACCTGGGACCTCGGCGCCGTGAGGCAGCAGTGCGAGCCACTGCGCCACCTTGCTGCCCCCCCACCGAAGCCCACTTTATTTCTAAAACAGCAGGGTAATGGTGCAGTTTCCTCGTTCCCTTCAACAGCCAGTGTGAACTGGCTTTTATACTTTTACACAATCATTTCCTAATCTTTCCTCAGCTGAGGATAGTTGCTCTCAGCTAACAACTTGAAGCATAAGGCCATACGACACAGAAGCAGAATTAGGCCTTTCGGCCCATCGAGTCTGCATGTACTCCACTGCAGTGTGATTCCGACATTAACAACTCCCACTGTTATTGTAACCCCAAGACGAGACAACGACCTGTGCACCTTTTCCCTTCCTCCTGCCCCTGGCATTCATTTGTTTCAGTGATACAGCTACCCAGGCTCCAGCTACCCTCCAGCATCCCAAGGTCTTTCCCACATAGGAGATGGGACAATGGGAACTGGTCTCCACTCGACTGCAAGGCATCTCTCGCAGCCCGAGCTCGATTCTGCCCTCACCCAACTAAAATGTGCCAGATTTCGCCACCCACCTGCTCAGGCACAAGGGCCAGGAGTGGGGACGTCTCTGCCACCATTACAGATCCTACCCGTCTTGTGTGAGACTAACCACTAACCAATTCAACAATATTCTTCGTAGCATGTCGGAAGAAACATGTCTCCCCCATCAGGATAAACAAACCCATGACTCCAAAGCATTCCATCTGCAGTGCTAATCACCAGTAACTGCTGCTTTTCCAGAGTGCCACGAAGACCAGAATAGAAGGAGGTCCTGGAACATTGGACTGGGAGGCACGAGCATTCCAGTGTGGCTAATACCAACTTGAGGATGTTGGAGATACTTTCCCTTCAACTTAAAAGTTAGCTCACGCCTGCTCCACCTGGGAAGATGGCGGAGCACACCAAGAAAGTGGGAATTGTGAGGAAATACGGAACCCGATACGGAGCCTCACTCCACAAAATGGTGAAGACGCTCGAGAGATCAGTCAGCACGCGAAATACACCTGCGCCTTCTGTGGGAAAACAAAGGTGAAGTAAAGGGCAGCCGGTATCAGGCATTGCACGGAAACAGTGGCTGGAGGATCCTGGGCCTGGGGCCCGCCACGCCACCTCAGCCCGGGGCCCGCCACGCCACCTCAGCCCGGGGCCCGCCACGCCACCTCAGCCCGGGGCCCGCCACGCCACCTCAGCCCGGGGCCGGCCACGCCACCTCAGCCCGGGGCCCGCCACGCCACCTCAGCCCGGGGCCCGCCACGCCACCTCAGCCCGGGGCCCGCCACGCCACCTCAGCCCGGGGCCGGCCACGCCACCTCAGCCCGGGGCCGGCCACGCCACCTCAGCCCGGGGCCGGCCACGCCACCTCAGCCCGGGGCCGGCCACGCCACCTCAGCCCGGGGCCGGCCACGCCGCCTCAGCCCGGGGCCTACCACACCACCTCAGCCTGGGGCCTACCACACCACCTCAGCCTGGGGCCTGCCATGCCACCTCAGCCCGGGGCCCGCCACGCCACCTCAGCCCGGGGCCTGCCACACCACCTCAGCCCGGGGCCCGCCACGCCACCTCAGCCTGGGGCCCGCCACGCCACCTCAGCCAGGGGCCTACCACGCCATCTCAGCCTGGGGCCCGCCACGCCACCTCAGCCTGGGGCCCGCCACGCCACCTCAGCTTGGCCCTACCACACCACCTCAGCCTGGGGCCTACCGCACCACCTCAGCCTGGGGCCTACCACACCACCTCAGCCTGGGGCCTACCACACCACCTCAGCCTGGGGCCTACCGCACCACCTCAGCCTGGGGCCTACCACACCACCTCAGCCTGGGGCCTACCACACCACCTCAGCCTTGGCCCTACCACACCACCTCAGCCATCATGATAAAGTCTGCAACCCGCCAGCTGCAGGAGCTGGAGGATCAGTGAGCACTGGCCGTGAAATCGGCCCCCTTCCGAGGGTTTGTGCATCAGCAAACTTGTCAATAAAACGTCAAAGGCAAAAAACTATTAAAAATTAAAAGGCAGCTCACAATTAAAATCACAATTGTTCAATTCAATGTCTCTGTGACCGGGCTACGGAGACTGAAGGTCCAACATTCCAGACTCCATGCAAATATCACAGTGTTACTCTTTGCCCATCTTCATAACTGCAGAACTGTACAGTCATCCCAGTTTGCAGAAACCACAGGGCAAACCCCAGAACATGGTGGAGTCATTGTTAACCACCCTGAATATTATACAGCTACAGAATACAAGGCACAAAGCTTTTGTGAAACGATGCAACGCAAGCTAACAGTTACTTACATTCTTGTTTAAATGTGAAATATTCTGTGAGGTGTCGGCATTCATGATTCCCACGTAACAGGAACAATGTATTTGAATAAAGAATTTTCAGAGCCCACAAGTAGAGCACACACTGTAAAACAAAACCACAACATTAAATTAGGATTCGGAGGGCAGCATGTGGCACAGTGGTTAGCACTGGGACTGCGGCGCTGAGGACCCAGGTTCAAATCCTGACCCTGAGTCACTGTCCGTGTGGAGTTTAGAACATAGAACATAGAACAGTACAGCACAGAACAGGCCCTTCGGCCCTCAATGTTGTGCCGAGCCATGATCACCCTACTCAAACCCACGTATCCACCCTATACCTGTAACCCAACAACCCCCCCCTTAACCTTACTTTTATTAGGACACTACGGGCAATTTAGCATGGCCAATCCACCTAACCCGCACATCTTTGGACTGTGGGAGGAAACCGGAGCACCCGGAGGAAACCCACGCACACAGGGGGAGGACGTGCAGACTCCACACAGACAGTGACCCAGCCGGGAATCGAACCTGGGACCCTGGAGCTGTGAAGCATTTATGCTAACCACCATGCTACCCTGCTGTTTGCACATTCTCCCCGTGTCTGCGGGGTTTCACCCCCACAATCCAAAGGTGTGCAGATTAGGTGGATTGGCCATGATAAATTGCCTCCAAAATTGGAAAAAATAATAATCGAGTACTCTAAATTTATATATTGAAAAAAAAAATTAGGATTCGGGTAAACTGATACCTCAGGCTCCCCTCTACAAGATGATGCAGAATCATAGAATTTACAGTACAGAAGGAGGCCATTCTGCCCAACGAGTCTGCACCGGCTCTTGGAAAGAGCACCCTACCCAAGGTCAACAACTCCACCCTATCCCCGTAACCCAGTAACCCCACCCAACACTAAGGGCAATTTTGGACACTAAGGGCAATTTATCACGGCCAATCCACCTAACCTGCACATCTTTGAACTGTGGGAGGAAACCGGAGCACCCGGAGGAAACCCACGCAGACACGGGGAGAACGTTAGACTCCGCACAGACAGTGACCCAAGCCAGGTCTCGAACCTGGGGCCCTGGAGCTGTGAAGCAATTATGCTAACCACCATGCTACCGTGCTGCCTTTGAGAATACTCCAAGTTAATTCATGGTTAGGCAGTTTATTTTAAATAATTTACCAGCATATTCTTTTGTATCAAATATCCTGATTTGGATTCACCTTCTGTTTTAATGCTGGTGGATGGACGCTCGTGTGAGGCAATGGGAAACATGTCATTAATGGCTGCACCCCACATCAAATTGGTGCAGCCCCAGGAGTGAGCGCAGTGCGGGGGTGGAGGGGGAATGAAATTCTCGAGATGGGGCAAATAGCTTAGGGTCATAGTCACAGGCCCTTCGGCCCAGCTGGTCCATGCCACCCAGTTTCTATCACTAAGCTAGTCCCACTTGCCCACATTTGGCCCATATCCCTCTATACCCACCCTGCCCATGTAACTGTCTGACTGCTTTTTGAAGGACAAAATTGTACCCGCCTCTACCACTGCCTCTGGCAGCCCGTTCCAGACGCTCACCACCCTCTGCGTGAAGAAATTTGCCCTCTCGTCTCTTTTGTATCTCTCCCCTCTCACCTTAAACCTATGCCCTCTAGTTCTAGACTCCTCTACCTTTGTCAACAGTTCTGAAGACTCTGAAGGGTCCTCAGAGCTATGGAAATTGTGCACATGTTTGGAACTCCTGCATCAGATAGGACAGGTACAGCACAGGGTTAGATACAGAGTAAAGCTCCCTCTGCACTGTCCCCATCAAACACTCCCAGGACAGGTACAGCACGGGGTTAGATACAGAGTAAAGCTCCCTCTACACTGTCCCCATCAAACACTCCCAGGACAGGTACAGCACGGGGTTAGATACAGAGTAAAGCTCCCTCTACACTGTACCCATCAATCCCTCCCAGGACAGCTACAGCACGGGGTTAGATACAGAGTAAAGCTCCCTCTACATTGTCCTCATCAAATACTCCCAGGACAGGTACAGCACGGGGTTAGATACAGAGTAAAGCTCCCTCTACACTGTCCCCATCAAACACTCCCAGGACAGGTACAGCACGGGGTTAGATACAGAGCAAAGCCCCTCTACACTGTCCCTATCAAACACTCCCAGGACAGGTACAGCACGGGGTTAGATACAGAGTAAAGCTCCCTCTACACTGTCCCCCATCAAACACTCCCAGGACAGGTACAGCACCGGGTTAGATACAGAGTAAAGCTCCCTCTGCACTGTCTCCATCAAACACTCCCAGGACAGATACAGCATGGGGTTAGATACAGAGTAAAGCTCCCTCTACACTGTCCCCATCAAACACTCCCAGGACAGGTACAGCACGGGGTTAGATACAGAGTAAAGCTCCCTCTACACTGTACCCATCAATCCCTCCCAGGACAGCTACAGCACGGGGTTAGATACAGAGTAAAGCTCCCTCTACACTGTCCCCATCAAACACTCCCAGGACAGGTACAGCACGGAGTTAGAGTGAGGCGGCGAGGGGGGGGGGGGGGGAGGAGGAGGCGGCAAGGAGGCGGCGAGGAGGAAGCGAGGCGGCTGGGAGGGGGCGAGGAATGTTTGCACATTTACCCCGTGTCTGCGTGGGTTTTACCCCCACAACCCAAAAGATGTGCAGGGTAGGTGGATTGGCCACGTTAAATTGCCCCTTAATTGGGAAAAAAATTAATTGGGTACTCTAAATTTATTTTAAAATAAATAAATGATTTGGAATGCACTGCGTGAAAAGGATGCTGGAAGCAGATTCAATAGCGGTTTTCAAAAGGCAAATGGACATCAAGTGAAAGGGGCCAACGGAAAAGAGTAGGAGGGTATATCTAATTGGACAGTTCTCCACAGAGCCCATGCATGATGGGCTGACCGGCCTCCTTCAGCACGATACGATTCTATAAATGTTCTCTCAAGGCCTGCACACCAACAGTGGGCCCAGTTAAATGAGAAATGTATGCATATACAAGTTGGAAGTGGTTAACCATGTTGACAAAACACATTAGTGGAAAGTTTCTAGTGAACACAGTGCGATCCCATTCAAGGGTCACCCTGGCTGGCACAAGACCTTGAGGAGCAGCAAGCAGTGGAACTAACGATCCTTGTGAATTCTACTCAGCAAAACTTTTGCAACCGCAGTTCAGCTGACACCGAATTGTCGGTCAATTATAAGTTAGATGGGCGTTTTGTTGACTCCTTGGTGCTTGGATATTTCAATATTGTCCCAACTGGGAAAGATTGTGGGGGGAAAAAAAGACAGCAATCAGTTACTGTGGCCCCTGTGGACGTCAATAATGTGAGCAGAGAGAGGTCTGAAGTCCTGAAAATTGTGTAGCGATTGAGAAACAGGCAGAAGATCAGAACTTTGCAGGTGGTAATCTCGGATTTACATTCCCATGCATGCGGTAGAATGGCAAGATTAGGGAAACTAATGCTTGGATAAGAAGTGGCGACAGGAGAGGAGCTCCCTCCGCTCTGTTCGGCATTGGCACGGACACTGGGACAGATGGGAGCTCTTCTGTGAGGAGCGTGCAACTGCCTTGGCAACCTTCTCCAAAAAAGTAAATGATGAGGTATTTAGATGAAGGCCCAGGAAAAGTGAAGGGTGAATTTGTTCATGGAAATATTCATGCAGAAACTATTTAGCCAAAGGGGGAATAAATAAAATGGAATCGTATGTAGAGAATACTGATGAGAAGACAGTGGATGCAATAGTTGTTTGAAATGTTGTATTTAAAACAGCATTAAAAGGTTAAAATTGACGTATTGCATCAAATAAACTGGGGAAAGTGGAAGCAATTTTCTCTCTTGTGCAAACATCAATTAATGAGAGATTAGGTAATTTTATATCAGCGATTGACAGATTTGTGTTAATCAAGGTATTTTGGGTAATGGTGGGTATACAGCACGGTTACAGATCTCATTAAATGGAGGAACATGCTTGATGGATTAAATGGCCTTTTGTTTCTATGTCACAGGAAGATCTGGACAAGAATGGAAAATAGATACTGGCAAAGCATCTATTTAGAAAAAATGAAAATGGTATTTTTTTTAAAAATTCATTTCCAAGATATGGGCATCGCTGGTGAGGACAGCATTTATTGCCCATCCCTAGTTGCCCTTCAGAAGGTGGTGGTAAGCTGCCTTCTTGAACCATACAGTCCCGGAAATGTAGTCAGCCACAGTGCTGTTAGGGACGGAGTTTGAGGATTTTGCTTCAATAACAGTGAAGGCACAGCAATATTTCTGGTGAGTAACTTGGAGGGAAACCTTCAGGTAGTGGGACTGTGACATCTGCTGCTATTGTCCTTCTAGATGGTAGTGGTCGTAGGTTTGGAAGGTGCTGCCTAAGGAACCTTGGTGAGTTACAGCAGTGCATCTTGTACACGGCTGTTACTGTTTGTCGGTGGTGGAGGGATTGAATCTTTGTGGAAGGGGGAGCAATCAAATAGGCTGCTGTGTCCTGGATGGCATCGAGCTTCTGAATATTGTTGGAGCTGCACTCATCCAGGCAAGTGGATAGCATTTCATTACACAGAGAAATGTAAGATAAGACTTGGAATGGCAACATTGGCAAAACGGGGAATAATGAAGTTACGAGGAAGAAGTACAAAGTTACATAGAATTGTAGGATCCAGACAGCGCAGGAGGAGGCCGTTCAGCCCATCGAGTCTGCACAGACCCTCTGAAAGAGCACGCCACCAAAGCCTGGCCTATTCCCAAAACCCTTTCACCTAACCTACACATCCCTGGATACTTAGGGACAGTTTCTCATGGCCAAGCCATTTAACCTGCACATCTTTGGACTGCGGCAGGAAACCGGAGCACCTGGAGGAAACCCTAGAGGGGGGAGAGAGGGGGGAGAGGGGGGGGGGAGAAAGGAGGAGAGAGAGGGGGGGAGAGAGAGAGGGGGGGGAGGGAGAGAGGGGGAAGGGAGAGAGAGGGGGAAGGGAGAGAGAGGGGGGAGAGGGGGGAAGGGAGAGAGAGGGGGGAAGGGAGAGAGAGGGGGGAGGGAGAGAGAGGGGGGAGGGAGAGAGAGGGGGGAGGGAGAGAGAGGGGGGAGGGAGAGAGAGGGGGGAAGGGAGAGAGAGGGGGGAAGGGAGAGAGAGGGGGGAAGGGAGAGAGAGGGGGAAGGGAGAGAGAGGGGGGAAGGGAGAGAGAGGGGGGAAGGGAGAGAGAGGGGGGAAGGGAGAGAGAGGGGGGAGGGAGAGAGAGGGGGGAGGGAGAGAGAGGGGAGGGAGAGAGAGGGGAGAGAGAGGGGGAGGGAGAGAGAGGGGGAGGGAGAGAGAGGGGGAGGGAGAGAGAGGGGGAGGGAGAGAGAGGGGGAGGGAGAGAGAGGGGGGAGGGAGAGAGAGGGGGGAGGGAGAGAGAGGGGGGAGGGAGAGAGAGAGAGGGGGGAGGGAGAGAGAGAGAGAGGGGGGAGGGAGAGAGAGAGAGAGGGGGGGGGGAGAGAGAGAGAGAGGGGGAGGGAGAGAGAGAGAGGGGGGGAGGGAGAGAGAGAGGGGGGAGGGAGAGAGAGAGAGGGGGGAGGGAGAGAGAGAGAGGGGGGGAGAGAGAGAGAGGGGGGAGGGAGAGAGAGAGGGGGGAGGGAGAGAGAGAGAGGGGGGAGGGAGAGAGAGAGAGAGGGGGAGAGAGAGGGGGAGAGAGAGAGGGGGAGGGAGGGAGCAAGAGGGAGCGGGAGGGAGCGAGGGGGAGCGAGGGGGAGCGGGAGGGAGCGAGAGGGAGCGAGAGGGAGCGAGAGGGAGCGAGAGGGAGCGAGAGGGAGCGAGAGGGAGCGAGAGGGAGCGAGAGGGAGCGAGAGGGAGCGAGAGGGAGCGAGAGGGAGCGAGAGGGAGCGAGAGGGAGAGAGAGGGAGAGAGAGGGAGAGAGAGGGAGAGAGAGGGAGAGAGAGGGAGAGAGAGGGAGAGAGAGGGAGGGAGAGAGAGAAAATATGTTTATCAGCACTCACCATCGATATGGATGGTTTAATATGCGTGCTGAAACACAGAAATCTGAAAATACATTCAAATGGATCAAGATCTCATGAGAGCATATTTGAAAAGAGGAAACCCCCATGATACAAGATAAATGTGGCAAATCTGCGGTGTTCTCAAACCTAAAAAGAAAATTTCACATTCAAGGTTATTTCTACCGATACCACATCTTTGGTTCATTTCTCCCCTCCTTTTAAGCTGACTCTTGCAGGGGTGCAGAATTCAGATCTAGTAGTGGCAATACGGTGCTTTGTTGATCAACAAGTTACCTGTGAGAGACCTGGTTGGCAGACTATTCAACTATGGCGTGCATAAGGGGCAAACCCTACGTGCAGATCTGTAAGAGGCACTAAACAGCAATCAGCAGCAAGAATCCTAACCCAGGTTCAACAACACTGACCAGAAACTGAAAACAGCTTTTGGGTATATTTATGGTCACATATACTTCAATCTGAATTCCACCAATATTGCATCCTGCAATGCAGATGAATATTTTACATTGATAAACTGCAGTACAAAGCTCGCATGGTTCAGCAGTATGGGGCAGCACGGTAGCCTTGTGGTTAGCACAATCGCTTCACAGCTCCAGGGTCCCAGGTTCCATTCCTGCTTGAGTCACTGTCTGTGCGGAGTCTGCACATCCTCCCAGTGTGTGCGTGGGTTTCCTCCGGGTGCTCCGGTTTCCTCCCACAGTCCAAAGATGTGCAGGTTAGGTGGATTGGCCACGATAAATTGCCCAGAGTCCAAAATTGCCCTTAGTGTTGGGTGGGGTTACTGGGTTATGGGGATAGGGTGGAGTTGTTGACCTTGGGTAGGGTGCTCTTTCCAAGGAGCCGGTGCAGACTCGATGGGCTGAATGGCCTCCTTCTGCACTGTAAATTCTATGAACAGTCAATACTTGAGAGAATATCGAATGTAATGTGATCACATGGAAAGGCACTTGTTTTGGAAAGAAAGATACATGCTCAAATTCAATAATGAACATTCACGCACTTTGTAACCACCTCCCTTATCCGACCTTCCTTCTTCCCCACTTACTGGGCAAAGCAAAGTTTACCGACAATGGGATTTCACCTGCTTACCTCTATGCTGAAATACCCTCGGTCCACATAATCGCCAAGGAAGAGGTATCTGGTACTGGCTGGTGACCCTCCCACTTCAAATAGCTTCATCATGTCAAAGAACTGACCATGAATGTCCCCGCATACTAGAAGAGAACAACTGCATTTTAGACTCGAATCAACATTTATCAAAACACTGACAGATACTCACCCAGGACATTTACCGCGTAGAAATGCATCCCTTTCATTTTTGGGGATTTAAAAAAAACAAATTTTATGTACCCACTTCGAGGGCGGCATGGTGGCGCAGTGGTTAGCACTGCTGCCTCACGGTGCTGACGACCCGGGTTCGATCCCGGCCCCGGGTCACTGTCCGTGTGGAGTTTGCACATTCTCCCCACGTCTGTGTGGGTCTCACCCCCACAACCTAAAACGATGTGCAGGTAGGAGGATTGGCCACGCTACATTGTGCTCAATTGGAAACAAAAAGAATTGGGACACAATTCATTTTTTTTTCCAATTAAGGGGCAATTTAGCACGACCGATCCACCTACCCTGCACATCTTTGGGTTGTGGGGGTCAGACCCGGGGGGGAATGTGTAAACTCCACATGTACAGTGACGCAGAGCCGGGATCGAACCTGGGAACTTGGCACCGTGAGGCTGCAGTGCTAAACACTGGGACACCGTGCCGTCGTATAATTTGGGGAATAGGTAATTAGCTGCAGGGGAGCGATCTTGAGCCCGCACGAGCTGAATGCGGTATCAGCGGAATGGGTGGCAAATCCCACAAGAATCGGGAAACTCAATGTCCAGGCCATGGGGGGGGATGCCAGAGAGAAATGTGGGTAGGTGGGGGGGGGGGGGGGAAGAGTGAATTCATTGTTGACTGTGTGGGGGTGGGAATGCCAGAGAATAATGTGGATGGATGGGGAGGAGGGAGCGAGACCGAGGGAGCGATAGAAACAGAGAGGGCGAGGCAGAGGGCGAGGCAGAGGGCGAGGCAGAGGGCGAGGCAGAGGGCGAGGCAGAGGGCGAGGCAGAGGGCGAGGCAGAGGGCGAGGCAGAGGGCGAGGCAGAGGGCGAGGCAGAGGGCGAGGCAGAGGGCGAGGCAGAGGGCGAGGCAGAGGGCGAGGCAGAGGGCGAGGCAGAGGGCGAGGCAGAGGGCGAGGCAGAGGGCGAGGCAGAGGGCGAGGCAGAGGGCGAGGCAGAGGGCGAGGCAGAGGGCGAGGCAGAGGGCGAGGCAGAGGGCGAGGCAGAGGGCGAGGCAGAGGGCGAGGCAGAGGGCGAGGCAGAGGGCGAGGCAGAGGGCGAGGCAGAGGGCGAGGCAGAGGGCGAGGCAGAGGGCGAGGCAGAGGGCGAGGCAGAGGGCGAGGCAGAGGGCGAGGCAGAGGGCGAGGCAGAGGGCGAGGCAGAGGGCGAGGCAGAGGGCGAGGCAGAGGGCGAGGCAGAGGGCGAGGCAGAGGGCGAGGCAGAGGGCGAGGCAGAGGGCGAGGCAGAGGGCGAGGCAGAGGGCGAGGCAGAGGGCGAGGCAGAGGGCGAGGCAGAGGGCGAGGCAGAGGGCGAGGCAGAGGGCGAGGCAGAGGGCGAGGCAGAGGGCGAGGCAGAGGGCGAGGCAGAGGGCGAGGCAGAGGGCGAGGCAGAGGGCGAGGCAGAGGGCGAGGCAGAGGGCGAGGCAGAGGGCGAGGCAGAGGGCGAGGCAGAGGGCGAGGCAGAGGGCGAGGCAGAGGGCGAGGCAGAGGGCGAGGCAGAGGGCGAGGCAGAGGGCGAGGCAGAGGGCGAGGCAGAGGGCGAGGCAGAGGGCGAGGCAGAGGGCGAGGCAGAGGGCGAGGCAGAGGGCGAGGCAGAGGGCGAGGCAGAGGGCGAGGCAGAGGGCGAGGCAGAGGGCGAGGCAGAGGGCGAGGCAGAGGGCGAGGCAGAGGGCGAGGCAGAGGGCGAGGCAGAGGGCGAGGCAGAGGGCGAGGCAGAGGGCGAGGCAGAGGGCGAGGCAGAGGGCGAGGCAGAGGGCGAGGCAGAGGGCGAGGCAGAGGGCGAGGCAGAGGGCGAGGCAGAGGGCGAGGCAGAGGGCGAGGCAGAGGGCGAGGCAGAGGGCGAGGCAGAGGGCGAGGCAGAGGGCGAGGCAGAGGGCGAGGCAGAGGGCGAGGCAGAGGGCGAGGCAGAGGGCGAGGCAGAGGGCGAGGCAGAGGGCGAGGCAGAGGGCGAGGCAGAGGGCGAGGCAGAGGGCGAGGCAGAGGGCGAGGCAGAGGGCGAGGCAGAGGGCGAGGCAGAGGGCGAGGCAGAGGGCGAGGCAGAGGGCGAGGCAGAGGGCGAGGCAGAGGGCGAGGCAGAGGGCGAGGCAGAGGGCGAGGCAGAGGGCGAGGCAGAGGGCGAGGCAGAGGGCGAGGCAGAGGGCGAGGCAGAGGGCGAGGCAGAGGGCGAGGCAGAGGCGAGGCAGAGGGCGAGGCAGAGGGCGAGGCAGAGGGCGAGGCAGAGGGCGAGGCAGAGGGCGAGGCAGAGGGCGAGGCAGAGGGCGAGGCAGAGGGCGAGGCAGAGGGCGAGGCAGAGGGCGAGGCAGAGGGCGAGGCAGAGGGCGAGGCAGAGGGCGAGGCAGAGGGCGAGGCAGAGAATTTTAGAATGTAGGCGATGTTGGAGAGAGAGAGAGAGAGAATGAATGAATGTAGGCAATGTTGTTGTTGGGGGTTTTGGTGTGCGGGGTAGCCCCCGCCACCTCCGTGATGGGAGTTGGGGGCTGTTAGGGGGCCAGGTGGAGGCTCTATCAGGCCCCGCCCGAGTGACACCATAAACCACACACCCGTTTGTTTTTCTTCAGAGGGGCTCAATATTTGGAGAGGAAACTAGTCTGTGCAACCGCAGAGTTGCAAACCAGTTTTCAGTCCGAGCCTGGCACTTTGCCGAATTCTGGTAAGATTCCGCCCATAGTCCATTAAGGACGAATGACATTTATCTTCAAAAGAGAGACCCCATTGGTTATGTACGATTTGTCGGGCAGTACTCCACAAGCATGGAAGAGACGAGGAGACAGGCTTTCATCAACTACTTGTCGCTCCGGGGTTTGAACCTGCCCTGCTGGCATCATTCTCCATCGCACATCTATCCAATTCGGCTAACTGACCCCCGCCCGTAAATAACCACAAAGTTAGAATGGCGCAATTGTGTAGAATTATCGGAGATTTTTGTTTTTGCTGATGACATCACATTTAAAATTGTAAATTTCATGAAACAACGATAAAACCAGTGTGAAACAAAATGGGAAAATCACGTGAACCTTCAGGCTGCTGCTATCCATTTTACACTCAGGGGTGTCTGCTGAACAGTATCAATTTAAAATGATCAATTTTGCTTAAGCAGGCAGCAGTCAATGATTGCTCACCTCCAGAGGCTTAATCTAGATTCTGTGTGCGCAGCAGTGAGAAGAGTAATTACACAAATCATTTATACCAACAGTTAACTGTTTAGCTACCATAGAATAAATGGTCAATTAGCTGAACTTTTTCTAGTGCATGGCGGCCGATGCAGGACCTGCTGTAGCTCCTTGCAGTGATCGGCCTTGCTGACTAACGTCTCAACTAAGCTGGGGGGGGGCAAGAATAGAAAAATTAGTATCAAATCACAGACTAATATTTTTTTGTCCGTGTCCTTCCCCAGTTTCATCAGATCCAACTTCACCGGGAATCCAATTTGTTGCAAAAAAAAAGTTAATCCCCGTCTCCTAACATTACTGAACACCCACAGTGGTTTCAACACGAAATGTAAAATATAGAACTATCCATCCTTTGGAAACTCATTTAAAAATATGAAGTCATGGATGTAATAAGAACATAACATAAGAACTAGGAGCAGGAGTAGGCCATCTGGCCCCTTGAGCCTGCTCCGCCATTCAATGTGATCATGGCTGATCTTTTGTGAACTCAGCTCCACTTTCCGGCCCGAACACCATAACCCTTAATTCCTTTACTCTACAAAAAAACTATCTATCCCTATCTTAAAAACATTTAATGAAGGAGCCTCAATTGCTTCACTGGGCAAGGAATTCCATAGATTCACAACCCTTTGGATGAAGTTCCTCCTAAACTCAGTCCTGAATCTACTTCCCCTTATTTTGAGGCTATGCCCCCTAGTTCTGCTTTCACCCGCCAGTTGTGATTGCACTGGAGGGGGCGCAGAGGAGATTCATTAGG